>NC_135447.1:2275000-2456499 GCF_051991255.1 Vanacampus margaritifer
ACGTTATTTAACGTTTTTGCCAGTCAAAGAGTTAGAGGTGAGGTGAGGATGCTCATACTTGTTATCTGATATGAAAGAGGTATTGAACCAGAAGTAGAAGGGAACATCTTCATATCCTTTCGGAATACCCTGAGGAAGAGGAGTTTGGAAAAATGACTTCAAATGTCAAACATAAACAGCATCATTAACCTAGCCACATTATTATTATTATTATTATTATATTGTGATGATCAATATCGAATACAGCATTGTTTACATGTGGTTTCGATGTGTAAAAACACTCACAGCGGTGGACTCAAACATGACCTTGACATCTCCTTGAACCTCAGGCCCGTTCTGGAGGCTGATGATCGCCGCATTAGCACCCACGTCGGGAAACACCTTAAAAGCGAGCGGCCGCAGGTGAGCCCCTCAGCCCACTCTCGAGTGATCCCACATCAGAGGACTTACTTACTGTGCAGTTCTCCTGCGCGGCACACGCACACTGAAAAACAAGCTCTTTCCTGACTATGACCTTCACCTTCAAGTCGCTGCCGTTCCCTCTGCCCACGCCTGTTGGCGGCAACAAGCACATCTCAAAAAGTCTCCATCAAGGCGTGGCGTGTTGTGTTGCACCTGCTATGGAATGGATGCGGACGCTCTTGATCTTGAGGGTCTTTGGAGGAGGAAGCTGTCTGTTGAATTTTGTCTTCATGATCTCGTAATAGCCCACATACCTGCTCTGTAGTAAACGAAAACAAAAAAATATTATTATTTTTTTTAATCAAAATGCTTGGGCGGGATGTCGTCAGGCATCTTCCAACCTGAGAGGGCGTCTCCACTCCTTGAAACTTTGAACTTTGACTTTTGTCCGTCCTCCTTTCCCCAAAATACTCCAGACTATCCTATTGGGCAAAAATAAAAAAAATAAAACAAAAATCTATCACTGGATGAAGACAAAAGTCCGCCTCACCTGTGCGCTCTCAAACTGGTCGCTGTCAATAAGCCAAGTGCATACCAGAGTGCCGGTACGACCTGATACAAAAAGTCCAAATCAGCGTTTGTGTACATGTCCGAAAAATAAGAGATTGAAAGGAATCACCTTTGCCTCCCTTGCAGTGAATAGCGATGACGTTCCGGGGATCAGCCGACATCCACTCCCTCACGCTAGCCGTGTATTTCAACATGTCCCTGAAACATACAAACAATATTAAAATACAATAAATTCACAAGAGGCCAAACAATCTGATATCACGTCACCCATCATTTTAACCGGTGCTGATTTTTGTGATTCTTACGTTACAGTTTTCTTCTGTGGTTTTAATGTAAATTTAGAAAGAATCTTTCATAAAAAAAAAAAAAAAAAAAAAGGAGAGCAATGATTATGTCAAATCGAATGAACAATACTGAGCTCTCCTGTAAAAAAAAAAAAAAAAACTAACTAAACTAAAAAAAATAACTATCTTGGATTCAATATTTATTATTATTATTATTTTTCTGACAAATGACTGTGGAAAACTGGGGACCATTTTTATGCAATTATTGCAATCCTGGTTAAAAACGAATGTTTTTGTTAGGGTTCTCAAAAGTGACACTCATTTTTGTCGATGCACATAAAAAGTCAGCCATTTTGTTTTGAAGCAGCCATTTTCGAGTGAGAAGCGGGTATCCATCCAAGATAATGCAATGCTAAATTGTTGAGCTTTATCATTCTTCAACATTGACCTCCTGCATAAATCGCTGTTGTGAGGCAGAATAATCCTCGCATCTCCAAATTAATAATTTTTCGAGAAGAACTAAAAAAAAAAAAAAAAAAAAAAAAAAAAAAGAGAGCCATTAGTAGAGTATAAGCCATTTCAACTCTTTAGATTGGTCAATAATTTGTAAAAGAGCCATGCAGGAAACTAACCAATCGAAAGTGAAGAAAATATTAAATTGGCCAAATTTGCAATAGGACATTTCCGTGACAATATGGTGCAATATTGCCATTTTGAATCATGCTTTATCCAGTGAGGAACTCACTCTAAAGAAGGAACATTGTGGTCGTCGATGAACACCCGTTCGACCCTGTAGTGGAAAAATTGGGGGTCGTACCCTTTCTCGCCTACAAAAACAAACGAACAAAAAAAATTACATTTGATTCATAGTTGTAGATTCAAAGCCACTCAAAAGACTTTATTATTAGAACCTTTAATTTGATTACAAGCAACTCAGCTGACTTACTGCAAAGGTTGTAAACTCTGTAATGGCCTTCGTGTTTCGTGTCAAGGAACCGAGCCACCTCCTGAAACAAGACAAGCACAAGGAGATCTGATTAAAACACTTCAAATACATTCAATGATTTTTTTTTCTACTCTTCCGGCAGTTAAAATGGCAATAATTGTGTCGTTGTGGTACCTTGATTGGGTTTCTGTAGAAGGACTGCTTCCCAGATGAAGGGAAAGACATGGCAATGACACGATCTGGACAAGACGATCACAAAAATGATTTAAAAAAAATGATGACGTCAAACACGCTACCGTCATGCTATGCCGTATCTACCTGTGACGTAGGTGAGGTCCAAGTCAAAGCCGTCCTTCTGGTAGCGCCGCTTGTTCTCAGACACCTGACAGAAACAAAAACGCAAGTTGACGTCCCCGCTTCAAATCTAGTACGGACGTGTACACGTTACCATCCTCCTCGTGACCTTCTCCAGCTCTTTCTTTTGAGCTGCCAGCCTGAAAAGTCTCACCAGGATGATGATTCTCAAGAAACGCAGAAAGGAAACCACCCTGGGGAGCAATTGACAATAAAATGGGAGGGATTAAGAACATGAAACATATTGAAGGAAGAATTGCAAATGATCTCGTCGTCAGACACTTTGTCAAGCACCCCCGACAACACAGGCAGTGGTCTCAAACGTGCGGGCCGGGGGCCATTTGCGGCCCACGGGCTGATATTTTCGCGGCCCTCTTATTGACATCAAATTTTAATAATTTGTTTTTGCCATGTCATTGCACTGGGCATTTTGTGCGTGCGTGATTTTTTTTTTTTCCTCTTATGGACTACCACAGCTCAGGCTCATGACAACTTTCAGCGAAAAATAATTCTGAAGTGACGCCAAGTTGAAGGGAAAAGTTATTCAGCAGTCACACACACACAAAAAATATAATAATAATAATAGATAGTAAAGGAAAAAATATGAAATTTTCTATGATAAAATATGTTAATACCTCTCATGACTCAAAACAGACACAACCTTTTTTTTTTTTTTATATTGGCTCTCACAAGATTGCAGGTGTACCTAATAAAGCGCCCGTTGAGTTTGTTTAGCGGAATTGTATTGCACCTTTAGAATCCATTGGGAAATACTTTACTGCTTTGCACTGTTGTGAGTACCTGGGAATGAGGCTGGCTCCAGACAGGTCAGTGAAGGTGTAGCTCATGGTGACCACCAACGTGACCACCACCACGCAAGCGTCAATGATGTTCAGCTTGGAGCCAAAGTAAACTTTAAACCTTAAACACATAATGCACACAGAAATAAATAAATAAATAAATAAATGTGATGTAATAATGTCACAATGTCCATTTAAAAAGATCCGGGGACTCCTTCCACTGGAGGTCATTTCACTTCCTCCTTCATGACTTCCTCTTTTTACAGCCAATCACAGCACACTTTGCGTTTTCTGCCTACCCTTCCACATAGACCCTGAGGAGGACATCGAGCAGGAAGAAGAAGGAGATGACAAGGGACACGGTCTCCAGCGAATTGCCAACTTCTCTGCTCCTGGCTGGCAGGGAAATGTCCACGATGACCAGCACAATGTCAACGAGGATCAGCACCACTCCAAAAACACTTTGCGGGGGATAAATATGGACGATTATGTTTCAAGAGAAGACAATATTGCTTGTAAAATTCGGAAAGATACTGACCGGAAACCAAAAGACATAACAAAGGGAGCTATCTTCTTCCGGATATTGCTGGAAAATAAGTTAAAATAGTTTATTTTTAAATTTTAGTCCATTTTACAAATATGAATGGGGGGGGGGGGGTACTGACTGGTACATAGTGTCTGGTTCCATAGCATCATCTCGCCCGTTGTCAATCTCCACTTTGGCATCATCCATCTTTGCCACACTTCTAAATAAAAAAAAAACATACACAATAGATTGAAAAATAAGTGACACATAAAATGGCTCAAACATTAAACCATGCAGTAAAAACACGCACACGTGCACAGGTTAATCTTTCCCCGAAGGAAGTCATGTGTTGTGTGTTTTTCTTCAATCCTCACCCATTCACACCCCAATCCGAACCCGGGTCGAAGTGGACCGTGGTCATGACTTTATGAAAGTTGTGTTGCTGTGGACCTGAAGTTTCTAGACGAGGCAAAGAGCAGCGTGCAAAGATTTTTTTGCGAATAAACTCGGCAAGGTGGAATTCGTGGATGCAGAAAAGCACGCGCGTGGAAAAGAGCACAACGAGGTTGTCAAATGAGGTTAATTAGCAGGAAGGAAAATGCGCACAAACCATGCAGAAGGCGAGTGCAAATCCCGCTGGTTCCTCTCTGGAAGAACGTTCGAGTGTCTCCTTGCTTACCGTTGGCAATGGCATTCGGGAGAATCACCGGGAATTGGTCTTGTGACTCGTCGTGGAGTAAAAGGAAAAGGGTTCAAAGGTTAAACGGATGCTATGTGTTCTACTCATCCACTCCTTTTTTTGTGCTAACGTAGCGGTTTTTTGTGTTTGGGACTTCCTGGATGTTTTTTTTTTTTCTACTCATCTCTCGCTGTTGCAAAAGTTAAGCCACCTCCTTCGCCTCCTCCTCTTTGCCACATCTGCTTTTCATTACAGAACAAAAATACAAAAAAAAAAGTAGATTGTTTTGAACATGGCAAGGATAACAAATGAATGTTGAAGGAACAAAATGTCTGTCCGATTTTAAAGCACATTTGTATTCATTTTATTGGCAGGTTTTTTTCCCTCTCTTTTGTTTAGTTTTGTTTATAATTTGTATTAATTGGCAGGTGTGCCTTAAGTGGTTGGTTGATGATGAATGATGTATGCATGTACGTATTAATTTACTTTTTTGTTCATTTAGTTTGTTTCATTTAGTTTGTATTGTTTATTCACTTTTTTTTAGAAATATGTGCAACAATTAAACGACAACCAATACATGATTAGATTTTTTATTTTTTTGATCATCATTTAATCATTTAGAGATCCTGTTTAATTTTTCATTGTCAAACTCCTCGGAATTTCAGCCTCTCAGCAGTAAATATTCACAGATTTCTGTAATATTTATTTTATTTTACTTATAGGCAGTTGTATTTATGTAGTTATTCCTTTGTTTACTACTTGGCCGATTTTTGTATTATTATTATTATTATTATTTAAAGATGTGTTTATTTATTTAATTATTGGCAGGTCTGCCCAGTTGCTAGGTTGATGATATTATTTGTTTATTTATTTATTTATATATTTATTTAGTCATAATTATTTTTAGAATTTTGGCAGATTAATCTTATTTTCACTTATGTTTATTTTTTTAATTGGCCGATGTGCCCAGTTGGTAGGTCAATAATGGCATTTATGTATTTATTATTTTTTTGGGTTTAAACGTCTGCCTCACAGCTCCAAGATTCCTGTACAGCGTTTTCAAGGTTAATTGCAGACTCTACACCAGGGGTCACCAGCTCCAGCCCTCCAGGGCCCCTATCCTGCATCTTTAGATGTTTCCCTCCTCCAACGCGCCTGACTCAAATGATCAGGATCATTACCAGGCTTCTGCAGAGCTTGCTGATGAGCTAATCATTTGAATCAGGCGTGTTGGAGTCGAACATTTAAAACATGCAGGATCTCCACGGCTGTGTCGTATAGAGCAGGATAAAGCCGTTTTGTGTATGTCATGTTGTGCTTCTTTAGACAGCAACTATTTAGAACGAGTCATATAAAGATTAAGATGTTAAACTAAAAAAAAGAATGCTACTAGTATTCCTGGAATGAAAGGAATGACGTCAGCTACTCTTCCCGAAATTTGGCGTGCTTGAAAGAGGGGGAAAAAATCTCAACTTGGGTTCAGACTTTGGCAACTTTTTTCCCTTTAATGTGGACCATGCAGAACCAACCCAACCCAGCTTGAAATAAATACTGACAGCAGAACACGGAGCCTTGACACAACAAAAGGAAAGCTTAGAAATGAAGGTAGATAAAGTATTTATCAAGTGATCAAATATCAACAAATCTTGTATTTTTGTGTTTAAGTGCAATGTTTTCAATCATTTTAGATTTGCAGGAATTCCTTCCCAGTGTTGATGTTTTTTCTGGTTTTCCCAACCAAGACTTCATTATCGAACCAGTTTTCGGTAGGTGACCCATTTTATCTTACTGATCTCGAATGTATTTTTCAGTCATTTTTTGCGTGTCTACAATCAAAGGGATGCAGTCCAAATGTTGCAGCGCTGAAGCGCAGCATAAAGAGACTGGAAAACAAACTCCTAATAGGAGCTTGGCAGGTGGAATATCTGCAGAGGCACAAATTCTTCCGCCCGATTTCGCCTGCTCCGACGCCGTCGGGCTCCAACAACGGCAACGGGACGTTGGAAAGCTCCAACACGACCCTGATGAATAATCTTCCACCAGCAGGAAGCTTGATTGTCCACGACCGAGGTTTGAACCCGTTATGATCATTCGGCTCAAATATTTTTTTCTATTTTAGGATTATGGAAATACGTATACCATATAATAAAAACAATATCCCTGTTCACAAGCACTGCACTTACACCTAAAATTATGTAGAGTAAATTTGACTCTACTTAGAGTGGGGCCAAATAGACAGTTTTAGAGTAATATTTACACTTGGAAGAGAGTAAAATAAAGAATTGGAAAAATAAAAGTCAAAATTTGAGGAACGATCTCACGAGCTTCAGCTTTGGAGACAGCTGATCTACACTCTCTGCCACGCAGCTCCTGATGCGAGTTGGTATATATATATCGCTCTCTATATATGTATTATATATATTTTTTCAATTCTGTATTTTATTCTTTTCCAAGTGTAAATAAATATGAGCCTACTCTAAAAATACTGCTTTGAACACTACAGACAAAAACAATGACACGGACTTGAAAGGTCAACTTTACTTGTCTGAATCACACTTTAAATGAACGACACAATCCCAAAGATGAAAAAGATAGAAAACTTTATTGAACTTATGAAATGCTGAGGCTCATCCACTATAACAAGGAATAAAGCTTTTAAAAACCGTGATTCTAAAAAATTACATGTGCGCAGGTTTGACCAGCAGGTGGAGCTCTTGCAGTGTGTCAAATGCCTCAAAGCAGCGCATCGTTTTCGGGCAATTGTCCCGAAAGTTGTTCATTGTTTCGGGAAGCCTCGGTTTCTCCATCCCTACTTACTAGAAAACTTACAAGGGCATCGTAGTACAAGGCGAGACAAGAATCGAAGTCGACAAACAGTCAAAAGTTTGGGCTCGTGCATTGGTGGCTGGCAAATGAGTCGTCCGAAAACCGGAAGCGGGTTGGACTGCCTCCGAATTACGCCAATTGATTACATGAACGAAAACAGCTGTGTGAGTCGCGTTGGCGCCCCTCGCGATCAACTGGCTGCAACACAACAACAAACCACAACTGAGCGAAGCCTGACAGCTCAGATCATGACAGAAGCCACTGACTGAAAAGGAGCCAGATATTGAGAATCATTCGCTTTTGTTATGGTCTTAGATTGTTCTGAGCTGTTCGACAGAATGAGACCGCCCAGCGGGTTTTACCGCATCAGACCCAAAATCCACCAGGAGCCACTTTTGGTCTACTGCGACATGGACGACGGAGGAGGATGGACGGTGTTCCAGAGAAGGCGGAATGGAAAAGTTGACTTTGACAGGTGTTCCATTCATCAAGATGATATAAAATCATCTTGTTTATATAATGTGTGTGTGTGTGTGTGTCTCTTCATAGAGACTGGGTGGATTACAGAGATGGCTTTGGTGACTTCAAACTGTGGAATGACGAGTTCTGGTTGGGAAATGAGAACATCTATTCTCTGCTTTCCAACGGTAAGTAATAACAGAATTTTATATTTATGGATACTGGTGCATCTCAAGTTGATTTGTATAGTAGGCAACAACAAATGTTCTATTTTAGGGGTTTCAGGCGATTAAAGTTTTTGAACCGTAATTAATCGCATGACTTCAACAGTTAACTCACGATTAATCGCAAATATTATGTATTTATTTAAAAGATATTTGTGCAGTTTGTCACTTATTTACTCGCGGCTGCCACCTCTGGCCCAAAGCGTAACTGCAGCATCTGCGTCAGGCTCGTTCATGGTGCACGTGCCAGTACGTGCACGATCTTAAAGCGACAGCCACAGTTGACAAACGAAGACATGACCTCAAATGAGGTAAGAAAAACTCCGCTTCTGAAAGAAGAGACTCTAATGTTTCTCCTGGTAGGTTTTTTACAGCAATAGGACGCAATACTCTGTGGGCCTTGCAAATTCAGTCAAAATCCGGTGAAACAGCCAAGAGCAAAGGGGGTTACTTCAGTGAAAATGGCTGGGAGTGAATGAGTTAATCGTGCGTTAAAGGAACTTTAAATTAACTCAAAATTAATTAACATACTAAATTTGACACCCCTAGTTCTATCATTTCAGTATTTCAATTGAAAAGCAAAACTCCTGTAGATGTATTTTTTTTTTTATATTTGTGTCCAAAGGTAAAAATCTGGTGAAGATAGATTTAATGGACTGGGCGGGACAGAGAAGTCATGCCTATTATGAGAACTTCCGTCTCACTAATGAAGCTGTATGTAACACAATTCTACTCGTTCTCACATGCAACTGTGTTATTTTCATGTCACGTACTGCCAATGTTTTGATTTCAAAATAGGATCGCTACCGGCTACAGTACGGGTTGTACAGCGGGAAAGCTGGTGATGCTCTGGCAGGTGGACGGGGCATGGTGGAACAGTGGTCCGCGGGCCTCAGCGGCATGCAGTTTAGCACTAGGGATCAGGTCAGTAGTATACGTATTGTTTTTTGTTTTTTTTTTCTCGTACGAAGTGTTGAATATGATTTTTGTACTGTCACAAACAGGACAATGACCGCTACATTCAAGGCAGCTGTGCCCAGGAGAACAACGCAGGTTGGTGGTACAACAGGTGAGCCTTATTTCAAGGTATCGGGTGGTCGTAGAGGCCGCCGATACCAGCCAATGATATTTGACACAAAAACATCGGACTTGGAGTAAGTCCTCGTCAACACTAGTTGGCGCTATATTGGTGAGTTCTCCTTTCTGCCAACAGATGCCATGTTGCCAACCTGAATGGGAAGTTCTACCGCAAAGGGCAGTACAAGGGCCAGTTTGATAATGGTATCGTGTGGGGCACATGGAGGGGCCTTTGGTACTCCCTCAGACACACCACCATGAAGGTGCGACCTCTGCTTTTCTTGGACGCCATGGGCAGCGGTGGCGGGGAAGGTTAAATACACCTGCGACATCTTATATGTCGTAAACATTGTAGACAAATTGCAGTTTTATTACTCTGATAGTAATTAATATCACCATCTTTTATCATTACAAATAATCAATCAATACCAGAAATGTATGAGATGCAACTCGTATAATAAAAACAAAATTGTATTTCGCCATTTATAACGGGATTTGTGTGGAAGAACAATGTTTAATTTTGGCAAAAAATATTTAAAAACTTTGGTTGACATACAATAAGGAAACACATTAAATGCTAAATAAATATGCAAATTCATTGAAAATGTAAAATGATGTCATTTCACATAATTAGAATGACTAATAGCCAAATATAACAAAAAAATAATAATTCTCAAAAATTCAAGAGTTTTTTTCTCGGAATATTGCCCCCACCCTCTAAAAAATCCAAAAAATACAAAAATATATATATTTATACGTGGCCCTAATACTCCGTCGTAGTAAATAACGGGCAATGAGTTGAAAAAGAAATCCATGAATAGGTGAATTTGCGAATGCCAAACCACTAGAATGCATAGGTTCACTGTTTTATTGTAAAACTCATTACAAACGATTACTTAAAAATCTGCTTATACTGCATATCATGGGCACAAACGATAAAATGAAAACTTCAAATCCTGTTAAAATCTCTCCTCGCAATCTATAGGTGACAATTCCGGTTTGTGATCTAAATCTTGTCTACCGCATATCCTGGCGAAAACGTCAGCATCTGTTGCTCCGCCTCACTCGGGACATACGCAGAGCTTTCAGTGCCGACGTAGCATCCAGAACCAGGACGCGGGCGGCCATGTTCTTTCCTGTTTTCGGATGGCGCCACGCTGAAGGTGGAGCTGCGCTGACGTCCTCTAACGCTGGAGCAGGACTGAGCCTCCTTTAGTTTCCGCGCCAGCATGTTCCTCCGGATAGGCGATGGACCGCGGCGGTTCCAGTTCTGCTCGGCCCGTTCCACACTCAGGTTGGCGCCGCGCTGACAGTCAGGACTCGTGACCGGGCCGCCGATCCCTGAGATTCCCTCGTGAGCTCTGCTTCCCGCCTCGCTCTCACCAGTGCCACTGTGGTCCACGTGTTTCGGCGAAGTGCTGGTTCCTGTATGTTTGACTTGATTACCATGGGAAGGAATGGAACTCTGTATGGAGGGATTCCACTGGGGTCTAGATTGGGTCCACTTTGGGGTGTCGTGCTCTGGAATGGGGTAGGAGCTAAGTGGGGACCTCTCTCTTCTCTCTTTGGTCCACGAGTTTCCTTCAGGAAGGGTCCGAGATCCCACCTAAACAGGACAAAAATTAGTGTTTCGTAGCATACATACCTGATATATATTTTACATAAAAATATATTAAAAAAATACAAAAAATATATTAATTTTGACTTTAAAAAATATATATTTAAGAGATCCACGGGGAGCCACAGAAAAGGGAATAAAGGACATCTGGCTCCAGAGCCGCAGCTTGCAGACCCCTAAACATGAAGTTCTGCCAGGCTGTCACTATACATCGCTGACATAAAAAGATGAACAATGATACACTATTTATAGTAAATAAATAATTTTAGGATCAATTTTAAGCGCTTGGTCATCAGAACGGAAATGACCTGACTAAATCTGTGGACTTCACCTGAGTCATGCTCCTGTCTCGGTAGTGTCCTGCAGATGAAATGTGAGGTTTTGTCTCAGTAAAACTGGAGGTCCTGCGGAAATTTGGATTCTTCTGATATGCGTTTCTCATCGGTCTCTCAGCGAGACCCGCCACGCCACTCCTCTCCACCATCTCCACCCAGTCGGCAGTGCGGTCTCGCCACTTGGATTTGCCCTCACTTGCATGACCAGATCCTTGTGGGCCCAAGACGAGGTCTATTCTGGAATTCGGCCGGTCCGGCGCGATCCTGGAAGCCTGCGACCGCGGCTCGGAAAAGGAGGACGCGATGGGTGAGGGAATGTGGGGATTGGTTGGTGAAGCAGGGGTCCCTACTGAAGAATCGTGAACTGGACTTGAGGAGACGTGGTAGAGTTGAGTTGCCTCCTTTAAGCCCTTCTTCTTCATTTCTTTTAACTGCTGCTGAGCTAAGCGGTACCTAGGGTAGACGCAACACATTTTATACTGAAATAACAGTTTCTTGTGTATGTGGTCAGTTGTAAGACCTGATTCAAATCAGGGTTCTTTTAGTTAACGAAAACTAATGAAAAAACTAAAATTCAAAAGACAATTTTGTTAACGAAATCAAATTAAAAAAAAACAAATGCTTTTTAAAAAACGAAAACTAACTGAAACTGCATTTTATGTTTACAAAACTAACTAAAACTAACTATAATTATAGCAAAAATGTCCTTTGTTTTAGTCTTTGGTAATTAATTTAATGTACCATTGGCAATTACTTTAAATGTGATTTGAAGTATTATTTATTTAACCGGAATAAGGACGTTTGAAAGTGTCACACAAAAGCGACGTCATCCAACAGCAGCCAATAAAAAAAGCACCTTCAGATGACGTCTCTCAGAGGCGACAATGAAATGCAACGCTAGGTAAGAAATGCATCACTTTTTTCACTTTACTATGGTGTTTATTAAATATTGCGCACAAGCCGAGGTGGCAAATCGAGGTCCAGAAATTGAAACCCTATCACAGTTTGTCTTTAACCCTAGGTGTTAGCTGGTTAGCTCCTTGGCTAGCTCCCATAGTGCTCGTTTACCGGCTAGGGAGCTAGAAGTTAGCATCAATGGCTAAAGCCAAACTGTGGCAGGGTTTTTACTTTTTTGCCACCTCTCTGCACAAGTAATACACATTAAAAAAAAACTGAAAACTGATACTTAAAATAAACCAAAACTAAGCTTTATTTTTTATTTGTAAATAAATAACTAAAACTAATAGAACCACCCTGAAAACCAATTAAAACGAACTTAAATAAAAAAACGAAATGAAATAAAAACTAACTAAAATGAAAATTCCAACACTATAATAACCCCGATAAAAATACATACCCAAAAATGGGAGGCAGGAACGTCTGACCACTGGGAGACAGCCTCTTTGGATCCTGCGACAGTGGCGTCACCATTATCTGTGGAAGAGGCCCGTGGGTCTGTGTCGAACCGACACCCACCACCAGGCTCGGCCCCTGGAGGCTGTTGTCGCAAATGGAGGCTTCGTCGGAGAGTTTGCGGCCGCCGGGGGAATGCACGGAGCCTCTGCGGACCGAGCTGCATTGAGGGGTGTGACAGAGCTTCCTCCACACGGTGATGACGACAGTGGCCAGAATGACGGCAAGGCAGAGGGAGATGCCGGCAATCACCACCATGTTGCCACCAAGAGGGCCAACTCCGGCCAGCACGGGAGGAAGAGATGGAGAAGGATCTGGAAATGCTAGGGAAAGAAAAGCAAATAGTGAAATATGAAATGTTACTTTTACTACTATTCTGTCAGCCAATTTGATTGACTAATTTTGGCTCAAGGACCACCTTTGATTTTGAACACAAGTTTGACATGTTTTTTTTTTTTGCAAGATTTTTCTCTTCTCAACATCAGGGTGAGTGACTGACTGACCTGCACAGTCTTCCAGGGAGCACAGGGACTGTTTCTTCGTCATTCCAGTGCATTGCTTTCCTTGAACACCAGAGGGCGACAAACACTCCCGTATACGTTCCCTGACGCCCTCGCCACAGCTCACACTGCACACACTCCACTCTTTCCAGGGCCCCCAAGATTCTTCACGAAAAAGGGTGAGCAAAATATGCGGAATAACATGAAATATTTAGTTATGTTTTTAAAAATAATCATCAAAAAAAAATGAATCCCACTTTTGATTGATTAATGACACATTAAAATAATTATTTATTTTGAAATAAATTGGTCGGTGAAATGTTTGTATTTATATCATGTGACATTTGTTTAATTTAAATTATAATTAATTGACACACACACTCTCACCTTCGCTCCTGTGCACCACAAGGCAGGTCTGAGCCGGGCTAGGCGAGCGGCTGTAGTTCAACACAAATCGGAAGCAATACTTACTCCTTCCCGGGTAAAAAACCGAGCAGTTGAATTCCGTTTCGTTCTCTCCCTGAGTGAGCCAGTTAAAAGCCAACGGAGGAGAGGACGGCTCCTCTTGCCCGAAACCCATCGCTGCCGTACCTCCCGCTCCCATCCCAGAGGGGACGGCGACCCCTCTTCCAACAACACCGTCCTTATACAGCAGAACTTTCCCGTCAATGTGAGCGCAAGGCGGCGTTACTAGCTTCACGGTCACAGTCCCTTCACACCCACTCCTAAAGATATTGGCATTTTCCACGAGCAGCTTATAGGGGAAGATGTGAGACAGGTAGAGAGGGCTGGAGCTTTTCACCTCCTGTGCTGAGTGGGGAGAGCGAAGGGACACTTGTATGAAGTCTTTCTCGGTGAAAGGGAAGGCACATGGAAGCTTGATCATCTGGGAACGCAGAGGTCGGATTGGACGTTGCGTGCGGGCTTGCACCTTGTTGATGCCTTTTCGTCCAATCTGGTTGTACTCCATGTAGCTGACTTCGAGTAGCAGAGCAGGTTCGAGGATGCTGGAGCAAGGCTGGAAGTGTTCATTGGTGGATATTCCGATCTGGGGAGGGAGGGAGAGCAAAGGAATTTACCTACGGTTGACAAACATAAATTGTGATGTGATCAAATATGATAAAACAAGTAAAGGGTTACGGTTACCCTCATAACGCAAAATAGTGATATAACTGATGATCCATCGTCAGTGTCAGCGAACCGGTAACATTTCGTTTTTGGCAATACTCTTAATTAACTGAGGAAATGATGCTACATACTCCGGCTTTACCGCATTATAACTAGCGCAACATTGATGCTACAGAGAATAGATGGATTTATAAAAAAAGCATCATCAGAAATCGCGTGAATTCTGCCCCACCCTGTAAACTTGAAACCCCTGGATACTTGCCTGAAAAGCTCCCGAGTGGTTTGCGACCCTCTCCACCGCAATGTGAAACGTGGGCCACTGCACCTGCAGTTCTGAACTCCACCACCACGCGGTCCTCTCCGAACGCTCCGTCCCATTTGAGTGCGGCGCCACCGTCATGCTGCTCTGCTTCAGCAGGAAGCGGAAAGTTCCGGCATACAGGAAACCGGAGCAGCTGAACTCCACCCTGCCGGCAGACTGGTTGTTGGGCAGAGTCCTGGTCAGGAGGGTGGCGTTCGTGTGCATGTCGATCAGAGAGAGGCTCAGATGGCGGATGAGGCTGCTGTTGGTTTTGGTGCCAAAGTCCACGAATACGCTGGCGTTGCTAAGGGCGACGTGGAAGGAGGGCCAGATGTTGAGCCCTGCCAAAGCTTAACCAGGGAAATGACATCATATTACAAGTTATTATCATATTATTTATCAATTTTATTTCATTTTGTAGCACAGACTTTATTGCAACTTCACTACTCAGTTCTTTTGACTTTGGACTCTGGACCTCAATTCAATAAAGGCAGGATGTCGCGACACAGTAATGTACGTTAAGAGCTATTGTACTCGTACTTAAAGGCAAAAACCTTTAAACCAGTTATAAGACGAGCACAGATATGATTTACCCCCTTTAGTAGATACACGTGACCATTTTTAGACGATGTGGTCTAAGCAGCTCTCATGATTCCATAGCATTATTGCACATATACAAATGTAATAAAAATGTAAAAAGTGGCTGATGTATATATTGTGACCACGCATACCATATCCCATCATCCCAAGCAATAGAGAGAGCAGCGAGACAGCTTGTGGCATTCCGATGTCTCTTTTTTCAGCTTACACCTCATGGCCGCTTTCTTTTACCATCACTGACCTCTAAAATCACAAAACAACACACATTACAAATAACATAGTCAAAAATTGCTCGTGGAGGTCAAGATGCGTGTAGTTTGAGTAATAGGAAGGAAGCGAACGTCATTGTGGAGTTTTCCTCTTCCTCCAATATGGCATTTAGAAAAAATAAAAAAAAAATTATAGATGGATGGATAGAATTTGACTAAAATGAGAATTAAACATACTGTACCAAAAAGCATCTGTAAAATGTGTCAAGATTAAAAGCAAATGTTTGCTTATATTGCTAACTTATTACTTAATTGTCGACTGTCCCAATATTTTTTGTACATATTTGTCCTGTGGTTTCCTATTGTCTTATTTTATTCGTTTTTAAATAAAGCCATATGCCCTTTTCTTTACAAACAAAACCAATTTACCCCAAAAAATGCTCGTAAACGTGGAATTTTTGCTCAAGTACAGTACATTATATTTAATGTTTGCTTCAATCGTTCGACTACGGCGCAACTTTTGGTATACTGTACAAACTAACGCCAAAGTAATTGAAAGAAAGCCCCAGCTTCGTCTCAATGAAACGTACTCTAATCTAATGGTCGTCAAAATCATTTCAACAAAATACCCACTTTCTAATTGTGTGCGCGACGAGCGTCCACAAAAAACATCAAATGTACATCAACAATTAGCTACTCACGCGCCCAGGCTCATTTCGGCAACATTAGTCCGCGTTTCCCCTCGTTTTCGCTCCAATTAGAGTAAGAATGATGTCCAAACGGCGCTTGTATTCATTTCAGCGCGTGGAGAAAGTCGACAGTTGTCGTGTGCTGCTGTTGTGAGACTGGCAGACAACATAGCTCACGTGCTTACCATTGTTTGACTTTTATTGTTTTGATGCCAGTTTCTTATTGCATCACTATACATATAGTCTACTTCAGCATGTGGAAATTATTTAGGCAATAATGAAAAATTAAAAAAAAATTGTGGGGGGGGGGGGGGTGTCAAAATGTCCTTAAGACAATTGTTTTAATCATCTTGTATTAAAAAAGAAGAAGCTTGCAACTACATGAAAACTCTCAAAATTGTCTATACAGAAATGTCATAGATCAGTGGTTCGAAAACTTTTTACACCATGCAAGAAGCACCTAAAAAAAAAAAAAACGACAACCATAATGATCAACAACAAAATGCAGTAGAGCAGCTCAAAGTTTTCATCAAAACCAGTCAATTTTATTCCTAAAGTTTTTTATATTATTGCAAACAAATGTAATATGAGGCACATTTTGAACATTCACATTGCACTGTAATAAGGGGTAAAATTCAAATCAAAATGTACTGCACATTACTAAAATACCTTTTTTTTTTCTTTAAAATTTTTCAACGGAACATATACAGTACTTAAAACATTAACTGCATTTTGCATAGCAAATGTACTGTGCTGGATGTAAAATAAAGGTTTTTAATTCACAGATTCTTCATGGACCACTATGGTGAGGTTGTGTAAAATCACTTTAATAGACGACCTTATTGCATTCCACCTGACATCTTCTGGTTTTCTCCCGTACGTTCAGTGGATTGAAATACACTCACTCAAACAGTAAAATTGTACAAGTATGCAATATTATGTGAGATGTAAGTTAAGTCGTAATACTACCTGAAAATATATATATTTTTATTATATTTTGTTTTTAACTCTAAGAAAAGGCAATACAATCATTCATGTAACTTGTCATCCTTTGCTAGCTCAGACATTCCACTTACTGCACTTCAGTATGAAACAATGTCAATAAATTTAACCTATACAGTTCATTTGTGCATTTAGAACTCATTGAGATAATCTTTCCTTTCTCAATGAGCCACACAAACCTCGTGGCAGGCTAATCTAATCAGTGTGGCCCTGCATACTTTGATTTTACCTCTGAAGAACCATTTCAAAAATAAAAATGAATAAGAGTGAACCACAGCAGTAAATATGCCATTCATAAAAGTGGCACAGGTGGATTTTATTTGCAACATGATTTCTTACATATTCATTCATACGCATTCCATTACCAAGCTAAATTGTCTACACTTTGGTTTAACAAGAACGGGTAGACACACAACAAACGATAGTTCTGAACATGCTATGAAGCAGAGAGTGCACAGAGAGGAGTCACGCTAAATGAAAGTTCTAATACTCATTTATTCTATCTAGAATGTATACAAAAACCTCAAAAGAGGTTTGGGTAGAACCTCAAACCCTCAACGGAGTCATCTCGACAAAGGTGGCCCATCTTCTCAGCAAGAAGCAAACTGCAATGAAGGCGGAGAGTGAACAAAAAATAATGGGAATTGAAATCTTTTGACGGGTCGGTTAGTTGCCATTCTGCCTTTTGATAACAACTGACAACATTACTGTATAGGAACAGACAAATTGGTAGCTAGCTTGGTTGGGGACAGCGTGTTAGCAGCTAGCTACCATTTGATTTGACCCGTTCCCGGTCCAGGTATAGAAATGGACAAATTGGTAGCTAGCTTGCTTGGGGGTGGGGGACACTATTTAGGCGCTAGCTAGCATTAGCATTCAAACCCTGTTGCTGGTCCAGATGTATAGAAACAGACAAATTGGTAGCTAGCTTGGTTGGGGACAGCGTGTTAGCAGCTAGCTACCATTTGATTTGACCCGTTCCCGGTCCAGGTATAGAAATGGACACATTGGTAGCTAGCTTGCTTGGGGGTGGGGGACACTATTTAGGCGCTAGCTAGCATTAGCATTCAAACCCTGTTGCTGGTCCAGATGTATAGAAACAGACAAATTGGTAGCTAGCTTGGTTGGGGACAGCGTGTTAGCAGCTAGCTACCATTAGATTTGACCCGTTCCCGGTCCAGGTATAGAAATGGACAAATTGGTAGCTAGCTTGCTTGGGGGTGGGGGACACTATTTAGGCGCTAGCTAGCATTAGCATTCAAACCCTGTTGCTGGTCCAGATGTATAGAAACAGACAAATTGGTAGCTAGCTTGGTTGGGGACAGCGTGTTAGCAGCTAGCTACCATTTGATTTGACCCGTTCCCGGTCCAGGTATAGAAATGGACAAATTGGTAGCTAGCTTGCTTGGGGGTGGGGGACACTATTTAGGCGCTAGCTAGCATTAGCATTCAAACCCTGTTGCTGGTCCAGATGTATAGAAACAGACAAATTGGTAGCTAGCTTGGTTGGGGACAGCGTGTTAGCAGCTAGCTACCATTTAGATTTGACCCGTTCCCGGTCCAGGTATAGAAATGGACAAATTGGTAGCTAGCTTGCTTGGGGGTGGGGGACACTATTTAGGCGCTAGCTAGCATTAGCATTCAAACCCTGTTGCTGGTCCAGATGTATAGAAACAGACAAATTGGTAGCTAGCTTGCTGCGGGACAGCGTGTTAGCAACTAGCTAGCACTTCCATATGACCCCAGTTCCTGGTCCAGTCTATGTGCTCTTCTCATTATGTTTTTCTTCGCTTAAACATTTTATATAAGAAAAAAAAAAAGTTTCATATCTTTTCATGTTTTCTGCTTTACTAATGAACATGATCATGTATGTCGCTCAACTCTATTTCCACCCCCTTCTTGTGCTGCAGACAATAACACTGCTACTCTTCTCTTTCTGCCTATTTTCCATTGCACTCAATTGCATATTAAAACACTTACCGCTCCTTTGACAAAAGTACAGAGAGACCCAACAGTTTAGCAAACTCCTCTGCTGTTAAAGACCCTTTCTCTGACACCTGATGAGCGACAAGAAAGTGGAGCGTAGTTAAGAAATGGAATAACGTCCGCCCCATTATTGTTATGGAATATCTGGAAAGAGTGTTTGTAACAGTGGCGCTCACATTGTCCAGCGCTGAGGCGATCATTTCCTCTTCGCTGTGAGACTGCAGCTGCACCACCATCACGCCACTATCAAAAACACGCAGCCTGCACAAGGCAAAAGTGTGCCATGTTAAAATGATTTTACAATCTTTTTTTACCCATCTTTTGCCATCTACGTGAATGAGTCGTATGTAAGACTATTAGGTGTAGCTTGGTGCAAAATCCCAGGAAGTGACGGGAAGTGGTCAAGACAAAAACAGGAAGCCTGACAGGAAAAGCCTGGCTGGGTCTTCTGTGTAGGTCAACCAATTGCGATTCGAGGTTCTGAGGGTTATGGGTGTTTGTCACTTCGAAGTTATGTGGGAAGTGTAGGGTGGTGGGATTTTTACTATTATTATTATTTATTTATTTTTTTAAAGACAACTCACCTCAGTGGGAGCTTCAAGGACTCAAACATCTTGCATGCATTCAATAAATCTTCTGGAGATAAAAGCTGTAAAAAATAAAATTTAAATAAAACATTAATAAATCTGGAGATAAAAGCTGTAAAAATAAAACATTAATAAATCTGGAGATAAAAGCTGTACAAAAAATAAAAAAAAAATAAAACATTTATAAATCTTCTGGAGATATAAGCTATAAAAAAAAACCCTTTTTTTCTGGAGATAAAAAAAACAAAAAAATAAATACATCTTCTGGAAATAAAAGCTGTAAAAACAAAAATAAAAAAATCTCCTGGAGACAAAAACTGTAAAAATAAATAAATAAAATAAACCTAAAAAAAAATCAACAAATCTTCTGGAGATAAAAGCTGTAAAACAAACCCAATACATTTTCTAGAGATAAAAACTAAAAATACAAAATGAAAAAAAATCTTTTAGAGATAAAAACTAAAAATAAAATAAGAAAAATCAATAAATCTTCTAGAGATAAAAGCTGTAAAAAAAAATAAAAATAAAATAAATCAATAAATCTTCAACAGATAAAAGTGGTTGCTAAAAAAAAAAAGACCAAGCAATCTCCGTTTGCGTCTTTATATTCCAAGCAAAATCCATCAAACTTTGTCTGCGTTTGTTTTGACGATAGGATTTACCTCCATGCCTCGAGCCCGGTTGACCAGACAGTACACTTCGGACAGCGCCATCATGCCTCCCCGCTCCTGAGAACATAGCAAATGGCGGAAAAGGTTGTGTGATAAACTGAGTAACAAGATGGCTGCCTGCGCGGCATCTCATGCTCACCTCCAGAGGGGCCTGTAGCATATCTCCAAGTTGTTTAGCCAGCTGCATGTGGTAATGTGTGCCTGAGCCATGTGTTTCCCTGGTGACGGGGTTAGCGATACCCATGCTCAGCAGGTAGGACTTAAAGCGGATGGTCTTGAAAGTAGAAATAAACATGTTATCGCGTGTGTCACATGTGCAAGAATCCAACGTGGTTAGCTCTAGTTGTCACCTCGTCCTCGGTTATGTCGCCTTGCTTGTCTTTTATTTTGTTCGCTATAGATTTGGACAGCTCTACCATCTCTTTGGCCTGTTTTTTACAGCAAGGAAACACATAGTAATCAACCATAAAATAAAACAATTTGTTTATATCATAAAAACAAGAAGTGAAAAAAGATACAAATGTAGTGTTCTTTACCTTTACCATCAACTTACTGAGGTCCTCAAAGGCCTTAAAAAAAAGAAAATAAATGCGTAAAAGGCACAAACTTGATACAATTCAGAAAACATGTTTATATCAATACCATTAATTTATTGATTGCTTGTTCATTTTTCTTTACTTTGACCACAAGAATGGACCGAACATGGTCAGCCAACTTATTTTAAAAACACCTCTGAGATGTTTTTGTCCGTTTCTTTCCTCCTCTCCTCAATCTTCCGCTCAATGCCGACAATCCCGACTGCTCGCGTCTTTCCTGCCTGCACGACCACAATGGAGAAGGAAAGGGAAAAAAATGGGAACATTTTCAGAGGAAAGGAAACAAAAGAGCAAGGAACAAATTGCAGTTAGCGGCTAGCTAAACAAGTGTAGATTTACATTAATAATGAATACAGAGCTGCTGATCATAGGCTGCATTCATAAATTAAAGCGAGTGGAGCGCGGTCTGTCGCACACGAGGATGACAAAGCATCTGCTTAATAACACGTTCAAGTTTTTCTTTTTATCTTAAAACGATTTACCTTAATCACAATCTCGCATTGCATTGTGGCAATACAATCCTGGTGGATTAATGCGCTTTAAAAAGGACATTGTGATGAGTGATGACCACATGCAAGCCCACACGACTGGTTCCAAAACAAGTCTGCATCTCAAATGGATGCAACACTGCCATCCTGTGGGACATGCTTTAAATGGAGAGTGGAGCCATCACTTGCTAAATCGCCTCCTCACTCCTCCATCTATGAGTCCACGGCAGAAATCAACAACAGGGATGTACAAACCTGTGATCCGACTTCTGATGGGACGGGCTGGGAAGCGGGTGTACTCTGCCATCTCTTCTGAGTCATCTCCTCATTTAGCCTCCTGAAAAACTGAAGGTAAAAGGGCACCATAGAGAGGACACATTATGGAAAATTGGCTTTTTAAATGCTTGCTCGCCAATAGTTGGATCCCTGAAGTAAACCACCCACCCAACCCATGAAGAGTGGAATTCAAACAAGTGGGATTTACCTCAATCTGTCCATGTTCCTTAAAAGAGAGCTTGATGTAGGAAAACTTGCTGTGTTGGTAGGGACCTTGCTCCTTGTTGGCTGGTGCTGGATGAAGGTGTATAACAATCTTTGCACTGCAACAAATTAGAACATGACATTAAATCAACAATTGGACACAAAATATGAATTTAATGAAAATATATCCAATGCTTTTTAACAGCAAGGTCACTTCCACTTCAAAACACACGTACAGTGTACTACAGTGCACTTTACTTACCTCTTCCCTATCCCTGCAGCCTGCTCCTCAAAAAATAAAATTTGTGACAGTGGTATGGAAATGCAGCAGTCCTGAGAAAAATAACAAGACATTCACAAGTCGCATTGAGACAGAACACAAAAATATGTGCATGTTTTGTTATGTTGACATTCTTTGCAAGTTCTCTGCGTCCTTACATGGTTTTTACTGTCCCTCCAAATCAAGCGGTGGGTGCTCAGCAACGCAATTCCAACATCTAGTTTAGCCTGTATTAGCGCAAGAAACAAACTTCATGATACACCGGATATGATGTTATGTATAATGTAACTTGTTAGTGGGTAGGATTGAACGTAGCATGCTGAGAAGGAAAATTATACCTTGTCGTCGCCATCATACAATCTGACGCCTCGCTGTTGTATTACTAAAGTCTCATTTATTTCCAAAAGACCGTTTGACCACGAAAATCGATCCATTTGTTGTGATAATGGGGTCAGATCGTTTCCTGCAAAAAATCACCGAGGCGTCTCATCTTATGTTTACTTCCTGTTCGTACATCATAGTCAAGCGTCGTGTCTAAAAGGGCCCCGGCGCTGCCTGTTAAAAAATGGTCAAATATACCGCTAAGTCGGTTAATAAAAATACTTTTTTTAAATTATGATACAATTTAAATTTTAAAGTACATATACCCTTATGTTTTCACGTTTATAATGTGTATTTCGTCATATATTTACATTTCGGACTTTTTTCCCTAGATGGCGTTCTGTCGAGCTGCCTTGCAGAGGTCCTTGAACGTGTTGACGTGCTAGCGCCAGCTGTCAGCAATAGCTAGCTAATGAGCTATCGTCCCCGTCGCGTTTTTGTCAATTTTGTCATTTTTATGCCGTAATTTTAATATTTTCTGGTATCGGATTTAAAAGAAAACAAATGTAACGGACGATCAAATATTTTCCCCAAATGCATAACGCCTTTTAGTTCAACCATAGTCGTAAACGATGCCGCTAAAGTTGACTAGCTTGTTGTTGGGGATGTGATGCAGGCAGGTTGTGCTCTGCACTCGGTATTGTCGCTTCTCTTTTTTTTGGGAAGTCATTGTTCCAACTGCAGGAAAGTTGTGTCGTATGAGATCAATGAGAAGTACCATAAATGTAATGTTATTATTAAATGGTTTATGAATATGCTTTCTTCTAATATTATATTCAGGCGTTACATAGATCATTTGAAATTATCGTGAATCACGATATCTGTGCATAGTGGATTTACCACGCGTGTGGTACATTTAAAAAAACTGGCCATCTTTTAATTCTATCACCATGGATAAGAAGTCATTTGACATCGTCATAGATGAAATAAAGAAGGTAAAATGTGCTTGGTGAAAAATCACACAATTGTGATAAACAGTCAAATCAACAATAAGTTTTCTGATTGCTCCATTTGTGCATTTTCAGTGTGTCCTGACTGATCAGCGGATTAAAGCCATTGAGCAGGTTCATGGCTACTTCTCCAGCGAACAGGTTATCAGAAACACTGATAAAATGTGTATTACGATGAATAGATCAAATTCACAAAGTAATACTAAGTTGTCTCATGTTGTAAGATGACTTGTTGACCATCTACAGGTCATGGACATACTGAAATACTTCTCCTGGGCAGAACCCCAAATTAAAGCAGTAAAAGCTCTGCAGCATGTAAGCAATGTTTATCGACGATGGTCTTGCCTTTCTGTAATCTGCCATGTTTAATAGATCATTATTTTTCTTGTAGAAAATGGTGGCCATCCCCACCACCAAAGTTGCGAACATTCTGAATTGCTTCACCTTTTCAAAGGACAGAATTATTGTCTTGGAGCTGATTGCTTTGTGAGTGCATTAGCTAATGTAACGTCATGGAGGATTATCCTATTCGCTTCATTCAGGTGTGAACTTGTTAGATTTCCCTACCAGCCCTTTTGTCTCCTTTGCAGGAATATTTCAGATGCACAAAATTACCGTCCTGTCGAGGATTTGTTTCGCATACACTTGTCGGAAAAGAAGCGTGCTCGCAGGATTCTGGAGCAGGTATTTATATATACAGTCAATAAACAAGTTGTTTAATTGGTCATTGCGCTGTATTGTGATTAGATAAGTGATTGGGTTTTACCCCCCCCCCCCCAAAGGATCAGTGAAGAATAATACATATAATCTCTCCTAAAATACCAAATTCACGTAAAGCATTTTGTTTCCTAGGTATGTAAAGTGGGTTGCAAGGCTCCTGTAGCCATGATCTCATCCTGTGGTATGATACCAGGAAATCCATATCCGAAAGGTAGACCGAGTCTGGTTACAGGCACATTCCCGGTAAGTCACGTAAGGTTCGGCTTGCATACAAACATTTTCCCCTAGGTGCAGATATTTTTAGATTCTATTTTAATCAAAATCACGTTTGCTGTTCATGACTTTTTTCATTGCGCTCCACGTTGAAGTTTTTTGAATCAGTATTGCAATTAATGTTGAAAATGCAATGTATTGGCTACCATCTTTGATATGTGGTGAAGGGCTGAAACAAATCACAGAATTTTTGCTCCTTGTATCGCAGGGAATCCCTTCCTTAAAAAAAGAAGGCGAGAAGAAAGATGACCATTCTAACAGTATGGAAGGGAAAGGGATTGCTTCTCGCATAATCGGACATTCTAAACCGGTAAGGAGCACTCCAACAGTAGAACTGCCTGATGAGTGAATGACTTCTTTTCATTTGATATGGATTTGTTTTGCAGTTCCCTTCAAGCTACAACCCCCATCGGCCCGTGCCCTACCCCATACCCCCGTGCAGACCCCATGCCACCATTGCACCAAGTAAGAGGCGACACACACAAAGCTAGTCCGTGCTATAGACTATGACAAAAAAAGGTTGAGTGGTTTGGGCCTCGGGTGAAGTCACATACTGTTTGATTGCAAGTGGTACTGTGGGCAGTGACAGTACTGTATTTGCAATTGCTACACAGGTGCGTACAACAGCGCAGGCCTTGTTTCTATGGGAGGGGTCATAACGGCCAATATGCCCCCTCCCCCCTACAACTCTGCCCACAAAGTAGCAGGTATGGTTCAACTGAGAAGCCTGTATATGTGTGAGCAAGTAGACGCCGATTAAAGCTGGCATGCTGCTTACCTGCGCTTCTGCAGCTTTCAGGTGCACAATTTGCTCTTTTTTAAAAAAAAAAAACAACATTTTTTATTTTTTACTTTAGGTGCACTGAATGACCAGAAAATGACAACTCCTGGTACATTTATGGCTGTAAACTTTTCTACGGAAGAGGATTAGGACCAGTGAAAAGAGAAAAAAAAAAGTTTGGCAGGATTCTCACTTTAAAGTCAGAATTCTGAGATTAACTCTTTGACTGCCAAAAACGTTAAATAACGTTTAGTAAAATCCTATGGAGGAGTGCCAAAGACGTTAAAAGACGTTTTTTTTTTTAAAAAAACGGTGAAACTAACCATTTTCTATTGTGGATTACTGAAAAACGGTATAAGGTAGAAACAAACTTTTTTTTCTGATGAAAGATGAGAGTCCAATCTTTCATTTGGTAGTATGTGTGTTTCCATAGTCCAAACACATAATTTTCTGTGGACCTTGAAAGATCAGTCAAAATGCTTAAATCGGCTGGCACCCACGGCATCCCTTTTCTGAAAACGTCTGGCAGTCAAAGAGTTAAAGTCAGAATCCTGCCAAACTTCTTTTTTTTTTTCTCCTCTCGTCACTGGCCCGAATCCTCTTCCGTAATTTCCAATGCCTTATGCTCTTGAATTTTCCACATTGCAAACGTGAGCGTTTTTTTTTCTTAAACTTCCTGTAAACTTCAGCTTGACAGATGCCATGTCTGCTCTGCAGAGACACGACGCATGGTCGTATCATAGTCGAGGTATCCGAGGAAAAATGCAAACTGCTGTTTTTTGGTCAGTCAATGTGCAGATGCTCATTTTATCCTTTGGTTGCTTGTGGCGCAAGTAGCTTCTGACTAATGCGGGTCTTATTTCTGGGTTCATGCTTGCAGCTCATGAGGGGACTTTTAACTCACATTGTTTTTCTTTTTTTCCAACTTACTTGAAATCCATGTTTCAGGGCCTTTGGGGAGGCATGTGGCCAGAACCACAAATAAATGTGAAAAATGTGTAATTTTTTTTTTTACATTTGTCATTTTCTAAAGTGGACAATGTCAGCCATGTTAATAATCAAATTGCCAAACCCACTCTGATAATAAGACAACCCCCCCAAAGGTAATACCACATTCCAACCTTTGAAGTCGCACGTGGGGAATCGCTATTCTACCTTTCTGCTTGATCTTTTTTTTTTTTTTTTTTTTACTAAGTGTTAATTATAACATTACAATGGTACCTTGACTTAGGATAGAGGTCAGCAACCTTTTCTGTCTCCCCAAAATTTTGGGGGGGCCAAATAAATAACCAAAAATGTGTCTGGTGCCGCAAAACATTTGAAGATTGTGATGAAGGAAACAGTGTGTCAAATAGAGCTGCACCACAACCACAAATATATGCAGCATCCAATACTTTGACATTCATTTTCTTCTACCTTTTGTCTTTAATTTGGGGATTTTTTTTTGTGTGTGGAATTTTTCATACTTTGGTTTTCATATATTTTTAGATTTATTTTTTTTTTTTATAATAATTTAATGGAAATATTATGGTCCTTTTCTGCCCCTCTTCTTCCTTATTTTGTAAATTATATGGCTATTTTTTTTAAAAACATTTTTTCTGCCTATTTTGCCAGCCAATTTCTGACATTTTTGGCAATTTTGTAGACATTTTATGGTAATTTTCGTGATTTATTTTGTTTCTGGACATTTTATAGTTACTTTTTGAACATTTTTTTCCTTTCTTTTTATTTTTTAAATAATAATAATAAATTTTCTGACTTTTTTGGCAATTCCAAAAATATTTTATGGTAATTATTAGACAGTTTGGGTTACTTTTGAACATTTTCTTTTCTGACCTTTTCCCCCCCAATTCTCTGACATTTTTGGCAATTTCACAGATATTTTATGGTAAATTTCTGCTTTTCCTTTTCCTTTTTGGACATTTTTAGGTAAGTTAAAAAAAAAAAAATCATTTGACAACTTAAAAATTTGGACTTTGACATTTTTTGGAATTCTTAATTTTTAAAAATCTGTGGCTCCCGAGTTGCAGACCCCTGGCTTGTTCTTTTGAAATCTTGGTCAAATTGACCAAGCCACCTTAAGTGAAGGTGCCACTGTCTTTAGGATTTCCAAAAGTGGGATCATGTCATGTGATAACGGAATGACAGTCATCCTGATGTCTTCTCATCATTAGGCTACGCCAAACCAGGCAATCCGCAGAAAACGACACCAGGAGTCAACAGCGGGCCGCTGCTGATTCCTCACGGCTCCACGCCGTCCACTCCCGTCCCACCTCAGGCTTCCCCCTCTCAGCCCCCTCCCGCGACTCCCATCACACCTGTTTTTCCCGGCATGGTGCCCGCTCACAACTCTCCGTCTCCCGCTCCGTCACCATCCGTCATCAAAACGGGTCCGCAGACCCCCACTGGCCGTGCGACACCGTCTTCTGTCATTAAAGCACACACCCCCTCGGGTACCCCTTGTGGAACTCCCGTTCCAGTCAGCGGGGGCTTCTCCCCTTCCCCTTTCCATTCTCATTCCCGACCAGGCACCCCCGCCACCTCCCGGAGCGGCGCCGACGTCCTGTCTCAGATGGGTTCGACTCAGCAGAGGGGTTATGCGCAATCTACTGAGCACCCTTTCCATAGCGTACACCCCCAAGCAGGTAACCACCCTAGCTCGGTGATCCGTAGCTACGGCCCATCTGAAACGCCATCCAGCACCCCAGGGTCCTCCACTCCAGTCATTCCCGGTAGTTCCACCCCAGGTCCCAGCCCCAAACCCTCCCCTGCGCATTCTGGCCACACTCAGGCCGCCATGGGCCCGCCTGGACAACTTCAGCACGAGCAGCAACGTGCGGCCATGAGCAGGCACAGCGGCGGCAGCGGCAGTAACAGTCCTGTGCCCTCCGCTTTCAAGGGGACGTCTCGCTCTGGCACGCCGTCTCTCAGCTCTCTGGTGGCACCGGGATCAGCCCAGGCCGCGCTGGCCCGTTCTTTGGGGCTCTCGCACCCTCCAGGGTCTCCTCAGGTCTCCCTGGCCAACCCCGTCGCCATCAGCGGCCTCCAGGCTTTGTCTGCCAGCCCAGGACCGCAGCACTACCCAGGCCTGTCCCCGTTTCCTGCTCTTTCCTCTTCCCTCCCTCCTAACTCCATCCCCTCATCGAGCAACCTCTCAAACCCCTCCCCAAACGCCATCTACCACGGCCTGGCTCCCAACGCCGCAGCTAGCGCGGCCTCTCCTTTCGGCCTCGGCCTCTCATCTGCTCCGTCTATATTCCCAGGCCTTCCGCCTGGTCCAAGCCCCGCGGCTTTCACAGGCTTGGGAGGGCACGGCGCAGGGAGCCCCGTGTTGCCTTCATTCATGGGATTACCTGGAGCCGCTCCATGTTCTGTGGCGTCGGTGGCACCAATGCAGGCGGCGGCGGCAGCCGGCATCCCGGCGTCATCGCCGGTATTACCTGGTTTTGCATCTGCTTTCAGCTCCAATTTCCAGCCTGGGTATGTCACAATTTTTTTTTAGACCAGTGATTCACAACCTGAGATGATGTGTTAGGACAAGCAGAACAGTTCAATTGTCTTCCACCAGATGGCAGCAGGTACATAATTAACCTCGGTGTTTACCTGTTGCCATTCACTTAACAGTGTGACAACACACGCTAACGACATTTGAAAGTACATAAAGGCAATATTATAATTATCTCAATCTATATATTTCTGTGTGTGAAATCTTTTTTGGGTGTAGTGTGTTTTCTCAGTAACTATTATATTAAAAACATTGAAGATTGCTGGCAAAGTACTGTCTGTTTTGTACATGTGACAACAGTCTCCCGTCTTCTTCATATGGAGTAGAATGGAAAGACGTAAGCCTTATTGTACATGGAAAAACATCCTAGCGTGGCTGCATTTTGCGCTTTGCACAAATCACTTGACGTATCCCAAATACATATGAGAAAATGTGTTATGGTCCGATGAAAGTGAAGCCGACTTTTTTGGCCAAAATTCCCAAAGGTGTGTTGGGCATACATGTAATACTGTTTATTTTTTATTCCAATGCTGTTTTTCTTCAGCTGCAACTGGGGATTTGGACAAGGTGGAATAATTATGAAGTTCAAAATAATCATAAGTGTTAGCACCTTCAGGTTCCTGCGAGAAAGCAAAAAATGTCAAGAAAATCCTACTAGAACATCTAAATATTATATGAGGTTAATCAGAGGCACTTTCAAGGATGTTTGCTGACTCTTATCTCATGTGATGGGTTTATTCTGACACATCCCCATTTCTAAGAGGGTGTGCACACTTGTGCAACCACATACTGAAGTTCTTTTTACTGCCCCTCGAAAAGATTCTTTATTTGTAAAGATATAGGTCACATTAATGGTGAAAAGAACCTTTGAAATATTTTAGCTTGTGCTCATTTGTTTATCCATACCATTTGTACAGGGGTGTGTAGACTTTTTATATACAGCCACTGTATCTGAGCTGGAGCCATATATTCTACAGATTGTACTCTGCCCTAGGTGCGGTGTGTGGACTTTGTCCGGAGTAGCCCAACCCTATGATTATTATGAACTGTGAATTTCATATTCCATCAAGCCACGCCCTAAAGTACTCCTGTTCTGCACATCCCTGTTGAAATGCCAGGTTTTTCCTGATATATATAAAAAAAAAAAAAAAAAAACAAGACCATGAATTTTTTTCAAAACATTTTCCACCATTAATGTAGCCTAAAACCTGTACAACTACGTCAGACCCTTCCAAATATGGGCATATGAGTGCCGCTCACACAGAGTGAGTGGCGAGTGCAGTGTGAAAAGGGCATAAAGGTCCTTTTTCAGCTGAAGAGAGCCGGGGGGAGGTTTTGTTTTTGCGAACTGTAGCCGGTCTTGAACGTTTTTCTGAAGATTATTTTTGTGTCTTGCCACTCTGCCCATAGCCCAGAAATATAAAGACTACAGGAGATTGTTGTCACATGTACTATTAGCCAGTTCTTGCCAGCAATTACTGAACCTCCTTTAGTGTTGCCGTCTTAACATCCTCTCTGACCCATTTTCTTCTCGTATTTTCATCAATATTGAAAGGACATCCAGTTGTTGGTGATGTCACGTTAATTCCACTTGATGACGATACTGTATGAGTTGATTGTGTTCCTGCTTTTGTTAACGCCTTGCGAATGATTTTTTTTTACCCTTTCACTGATGCCTTTCAAAAATAATCATAGATTTATTTCATCCTTCGATATGGTGATGCAATACCAGCGTTTTCCTTTTTTTTTTTTTTTTTTTCTCCAGGAGAGCTCAGTATTGTTCATTCGATTTGACATCATCATTGCTCTCCTTTTTTTTTTTTTTTTTTAAAAAAACAAACAAATCAATTAAAAAAAATTTAATAAATGTTTTTTTTTTTTTTTTAATATATATACATATATATATACATATACACACACATATATATATATATATATTATTATTTTTTTTGTATGTGGGTGAGTATGTGTGTGTGTGTGCGTGCGTGCGTGCGTGCGGGCGTGTATTCATCAGTTCACCTAAAGCCCATTAAAAAAAATCCCATACTAATAATATAATATAATAATAAATTGCCAAATGCAGAAACATCAATGTAAGTTATCACGATGTAGTGGCTCTTGCTAATACCAGCGTTTTCCTAATATTAACTCATTCGATGCCATTGACGGCTATAGACGTCAAAACTCTATTTTAACTGTGCTGGCAGTAAAATAAGAATTGATTGATGATGATTTTTTTTTTTTATTTGTCCTCCAGGTTGAGCAGTGGCCTCCAGGCTCCAGCAAACAGCGCCTTCCCGGGCCTGCTGTCCTTCCCTGGTGTCCCGGGCTTCTCTCCCGCCGCCGCCTCCCCTGCTGCTCTCGGCGGCCTCCACAATCCAGCGATGCAGCCCGCCTTGCTGCAGGTACACACGCGCACACACACAAACGGTTTTGCGCACGACTCACAAAAAGTTTGGAACTTTTGGGTGAAATTTCAGGATGAATCTAGAACTCACTATAACCTTTACAGATGAACTTAATTTGAACTGAATGTATGCAAACCTTGAATAAATATCCAAATGTTCAGTATTTAAGTACTTTTATCACGTCATGTTCCAGGCTCCGACATCCGCTTTGGAGGTCTTGCCTCCTCAGCCCAACGCCTTCACCAACTATCCCGCGGGCCCAGGAAACCCCTTCCCCCTCCAGCCGGGCCTGCACCCCCAGTTGGGTTGGCAGTGATACCTGCGCTGTTCTGCTGTTTACCGTCATGACATCTGGGCCTTCAGAAATGTGTTTTTTATCTCTAAAGACAGAAGACTGTGAAATGAAATGAGTGGAAAATGATGTAAATATGAGTTGTTGTTGTTTTTTTTTTGTTTTTTTTCAAAATCAATTATGAGTAGTTTTAATGTTAGTGTTGTCTCGTCGCCAATTTTACCAACAATGAATTATGTAAAAATGAAATGTATGCGGATACATGATGCCATGTAATGAAATGACCGTACTATGTGGGAGTTGTGCTCTCATGTAATTCATTGATGAAATCAAGTATGTATGGGCATGTATTGTTAACTCTTTGACTGCCAGACGTTTTCAGAAAAGGGATGCCGTGGGTGCCAGCCGATTTAAGCATTTTTGACTGATCTTTCAAGGTCCACAGAAAATTATGTGTTTGGACTATGGAAACACACATAGTACCAAATGAAAGATTGGACTCTCATCTTTCATCAGAATTTTTTTTTTGTTTCTACCTTATTCCGTTTTTCAGTAATCAACAATAGAAAATGGTTAGTTTCACCTCTGTTTTGAAAAAAACGTCTTTTAACGTCTTTGGCACTCCTCCATAGGATTTTACTAAACGTTATTTAACGTTTTTGGCAGTCAAAGAGTTAACTGACATGCTGTATTCAGTTGGATGGTCGTATTTTCTTTAGTTAAACACTAATTGCGGCTGTCACACAAGCAGTTTTTGATTTACATTTTAATACCTCCTGTTACTTTGAGAGTTCTTCTCCCATTTTTTTACACTGTCTTTTGCTTACTTGGATTGAAATTTATGCTGTAACTTAGAATTTCTGTGTTTTATGCCGTGTTATGACTGTGCCAAGCCAATGAAATGAGGTCAACTCAATAAATGGAAACGCTCAGCAGAAAGCCGTTCTTACATTTGATGAGTGAGGCGAATCACCAAAATGATTACATTTCCTAAATGTGACGTAGTAAAAAAAAAAAAAAAAAGAAAAAAGCCTCACGTCACATTGTTCATTCATTCCTTTATTTAACCTGGTAATAAACTCACTGAGATTAAAAATCTCTTTCCCAAAAGTGACCTGGCCACAGGTTTAAAACTAGTTGAGTGTTAAATGAGACGGCACAACATCAAAGACAGACTGCAAAGATTTAAAAGCTTCTTCAATTACCCTGGGGGAACAATAAATAACCATGTCATCCGCATTTAAATGGAAACAGGCAACAAAGATTGATATTAATAGAGAACAACAGTGGACCTAGAACAGATCCCTGAGGGACGCCTTTAGAACCAATTGGGCCAAAATTGTCAGTCATTTGCAATTTTGATGAAAACCAATCCCAGTGCTGGGAAAAAATGATTCATCTCTATGAAAGGGTTGTCCAACTTGATTGTGGTCACAGTTTGTGCAAACAAGGGGGAAAGCTATTAACCTGACGCCGATTGTCCTCTGTTGTTGACGCAAAGCCACACCTTCTTTCAGTTGTGCGATATCATACTGCGGCTTCAAAAGGCCCCGGATGACTTCCTGCTGATTTGTAACACTCGCTCAAGCGACTCTCACTTCACTTTTTCCTCCCATCATATGGAAATGGAGGACCGAATGGAAAGTCAGAAGAGGACGGAGACGAGCAAAGAAACCTTAATATGTAAGCTTGATCTTATTTTTCTTCCATTTGGAGCTTTTGCGGTCTTAACTCGAAGGGCTTTTTTTGCTGTAGATGAACACGGGGATTGTTTAGAATAGGATAAGCGTTATGTACATAAGAGCAACTTTATTGTGTGTATTGCAGAGACGCTCACCTGCGCAGGTAGAAAGGTGCAAAGCAGCCTGGGGGCATATTATAGCTCCATCGTCATAGAGACACACAGAGATCAAGAGTCCCCAAAGCATGTGACATCTATGCATCTTTCCATAGCCACTAAGCACAGAGCTTTATCACAGCATTATCATTCCACAGGTGTTTGTTGTAGTAAAAAAAAAATACTTCATTTGAATTGGATGGCATGTGGTTTGATGTCTACTTTAATTTTCGTACTGTAAAGCATGACAAATTAGATTATATTTTACTTTCCCTGGTGATCGCGTTTTAATATACACATAAAATGTGTGCGTAACGTCTAGTTATAAATGCAGATAATGATAGTAATTGACATTTAAATTGTGAGATATGACACAATGTGATAGCGCTGATAAACAAACTCTTTCCCAGTGGCCATGGTGATTTACAACAGCTAGAATGAGTGCCACGTATAATAATAATAATAATAAATTAATAATAAAATAATAATAATAATTTCTGACACATAGCCTCTATAAATATACATACAATGCAAAACTATTTTATGTAAGATATGATCCTTTTTTGACAGTGTTCCAAGAGTCCAAACGCTACCGTATCTAACCCCCCCGTGATTATGATCATGTGACTGCGTGTTGCAATGAGTTTGTGTGATATGCCACCGAGTCATTCCTTTAAAGCAACAGTAACATTTCCTTTTAGTTCAGCTGTGGGGAAACTGCAAATCATGTGGTCTGACCTCGAAAATACAATACTGATTTGTCTGTGTGATTAAAAAGCAGAAAGGACATGACAACAAAATCATTTCTTCATGCCATTCTGTGTACGGATTTTTTCAAATATGTGCGTGAGAAAAGGCTATTGCTAACTACAGTAGTAATATTGTAAACTAACTTGCACTGGAAACTATGACGCATATGGAAAAGCAAAAAAACAGAATCGTCCCAGTTTTTTTTTTTTTTTTTTTTAGCAAAGCAGCTATGATAAAGCTTGAGTCAACATTTCACAGTTTGTCTTTGTGTTGAAGTGCACCGTCAATGAAGGTAATATGAGATGACCACAAACTAATAATAGACTAATCAAGTATAATACAATCATGGTATTGTCCTACTGTGCTCTGCTGGCAGACCAGAAGGTTGAATACATGTCATCAATTTCTGGTTTGTCATTGCAGCCGAGAAGACGGGGTCTTTGGGATGCTGCGGGTGGTTTATCATCATATTGGTTGGCACCTTCACAATATGCCTCTTCCCCTTCACCATTTGGTTCTGTTTGAAGGTGCGTGTGAGAAAAGAAAAACAAAAAAAACGGAACAAGTGCTTTGTTGCTCTGGAACATTCGCTTCCTTTGGGTTTTTGTGGTTTGAGCTCATGCGTGATTCTTTTTGCAGATCGTTCAGGAGTATGAGCGTGCGGTTATCTTCAGACTGGGCCGCATCACAGACAGGAAGGCAAAAGGACCAGGTATGAACCGGCAGGGAGTTTTTGTCATGTTTTTAACCTCATGTGTTTGATTGGACTGAAAAATTCTGCTTAATCCGCAGGAATTTTCTTCATTTTGCCCTGCACCGATTCATTTGTTAAAGTTGATCTGCGAACTGTTTCCTTCGACATCCCTCCGCAAGAGGTAACGATGGCATAACGTCCATTGGTGATTCACATACTCATGCACAAAATGAACCTGCTTTAGACAAATTGAAATTAACAACGTAGGGAAAAAAATCTGATCATAAAAGCGATGAAAGGGGAACAGTATTTGACTGACCTTTAAAAGCTGTAAAAACGTTAGCTAGTCAGTTGTAAATATAAAAACTTCATTTGAGGTATACTTTATCTGGGCATTGCTTTACATTTTATGTATTTATTTTTTTAGCTTTTAACTCATTCACTCCCAGCCATTTTCACTGAAGCAATCCCCTTCGCTCCCGGCTGTTTGACTGGATTGTGACTGATTTTGCAAGGCCCACAGAATATTGTGTTCTATAGCTATAAAAAGAAAACATGGAACCTACCAAAAGAAAGATTAGAGTCTCTTCTTTCATTAGGAAAAAAAAAAGTACGTTTGTATCTGTTTCCATTTTTGCAACAATTAGCATTAGAATTTAGCTAAGTTTCATCATTATTCACAATTTTCTTTTAGAATTGTGAGTAAATGTGCTTTTTTTTTTAAAACATGGCCCTGGTCGATCTCTTTTGCTCTGCTGCCACCTGCTGGCCGTTTGTGTAATAACTACAATTTTTTTCAACCGTTCTTTGCAGTTGAGAGGCTGCATCAAAGCCTTCTGTATGCGCTAGCATGAAAAAAAACACATTAAAAACAAAAAGTATAAATACATCTTTGGGAGTATGGTAATATTAAAAATAGAACATATTTATACGTTTTGGGGAGCAAATGAGTTAATAGCAACTAGCCATGATGACTTTAGCTTTCGCCTATACTGCTTAATGAGTGAGAGTGGTTTAAAAATGTTATTCTTATCTTTATTTTTACTTACCACTGCATCATCTTAACCTCTGGGCGTTATTTGTCCATTTTCTGGCATTTTTATGTTTTTCTGTGTTTCATCAAAGAAAAAGCATTTGAAAAAAATACACTAGGGACCTGACATTTTACCAGGATTGTTAAAAAATGTAGAAGTTCAAATTGGCGCCATGCTGTAATTTATAATTATTACCAAACAGGAGGGAGAGATTTACACGAAATTCTTGTAATAATGCCCGATTTTGGCTCATTGACTCCCATTATAAATCACAGTTTTTGATATGCTGTAAACCTGATGTGTTATAATGCATTTTCCGTGATTACTGATGCAATCGCTTCTTTGACGAGTCATAAGCATGAAAATAGAGGAATTTGTGTGTTGAGAATGTTAACACAAAAATCCACTAGGTGGCGCCAAATGCTAATAAATGAATACAAAATGCATGCATAAAAAAATTATATTGTTATGACTTATGGAGCCTCTAACTATGTCATATGAAATATTCAAATTAGACCTTTATTTTACATATATATATATATATATATACAGCATAGTAAATTTTGCTGTTAGCATAATACTGCTATTATTGTCCATAGAGGGCATTAAAAAAAACATTTTTTAAAAAACTTTATATGTATAGATAGGTCTGATGCCAGTGAACATTTTGAGCGGTTGAAAGTGAAAAAAATATTCATAAATGACTAAGTTATCACACTTCAAAGGAAAAGCCTGATTTTGGCAAAAATTACAAGAATTTAATCAAAATATAACGCCCAGGGGTTAAGACTTATTAGTATTTTTCATTCTAAGTTTCATTCAATGTATTTATTATTAGCGTCAGATACGCTCATATGAGGATCACATGTGGATCTCTCTTTTTTTTTTAGTTCACATAGTCAAACAAGTAATTCTGTCTCAAACGTATTTTTTTTTCTTCTTTTTTCCCCCTCCAGATTTTGACTAAGGACTCAGTGACAGTGAGCGTGGATGGCGTGGTGTACTTCCGGGTCAATGACCCCATCGCTTCTGTAGCTAACGTGACCAACGCTGACTTTGCCACCCGCCTGCTCGCCCAGACCACCCTCAGGAACGTCTTGGGCACCAAGAACCTGGCCGAGGTCCTGTCTGACCGTGAGGGCATCGCTCACAGCATGCAGGTTTGGAAGTTTGAACGTCAAAGAATGAAGAGAGCTGCTAATACACCAGCTCTGGACTCATCAAGTCTTTTCTCACTCTTATCTTTTTAGACAAACCTGGATGAAGCTACAGACAATTGGGGTATCAAAGTGGAACGTGTTGAGATTAAAGATGTGAAGCTGCCTCATCAGCTGCAGAGAGCCATGGCTGCCGAGGCAGAGGCTGCACGAGAGGCCAGGGCCAAGGTTAAAACGAAACAAAACAAACAAGAGCAAGAGTGTAGAGAATTGAGACCGGGTGCCATTCTACAGTGTGTCGATATTTGCCACACGTGCAATTCTGTGAACGAATAAAACCTCACAGATCTGGTGTAAAAATCACCAAAATAGTCTTGCTAGGTAGCTGTGGATTTGGAGCATATTGGGTTACTTTTACACAAGTTTGGGTTAAGTATTTTTGACCAAACAGATTGGGTTGCCATTTTCGGTCGCCATTTTCGACAGTTTTGTGGTGTACTGAAGTTGAAGTCAACTTCATGTAACATTTTTGGAAACTGTTGATGGCAGCTGGATGACTTAGTGGGCATGGAGATTGGGGTTCAAATGATGTCAGGGTGAACGGTAGCATCCAGTTGGGTAACTAAAAAGGCAAAACACTCACCGCCATATGCCAATTCCAAGCCACTCCTAGTTTCAAGCCTCGATAAAAAAAAAAGAAGTGGGGATTGTGTCAGGAATTTAAAAACATACACCCCTAAAACTGTGTGGTAAAAATAACCCAATTTTGGTCCAAAATTGAGCCGACCCCCAACTTGGGCCAATTTGACCCAACGTTGGGTTTGTTTTGACTAAAAACAAATCAATTATTTGGGTTGTTTTGTATAAGACAACAACAACAAAAAAAGGGTCACAATGACCCAAGTAGTGGGTTAGTCCAATTTTTGACCAAAATTGAGTTCTTTTTGACCCAGCAGTTTTAAATGTTTATCATTTGAGTGACAGGAAAGTTCTTCTTAGAAAATGTATGCAACAAAATAAGTATTATTTCTAACCACAGTTTTTCTGTACTGACCCATTTTTTTTTACTTTAATTTAGTTTTTACCCCTTGTTGGGTCATAATCTTGACCCAACGTGCTGGGTAAAAATTTTGACCCAATGTGCTGTGTCAGAATCTTGACCCCAACGTGCTGGGTCAAATCCTCGACCTATCGCGCTGGGTGTAATTAACCCCGCATTGGGTCTGTCCCTTTTGGACCAAGCTGTCGTGTTCCTTTTAACCCAGCAGTCTACTAATGTGCTTTTATAGGTCATCGCCGCAGAAGGCGAGATGAATGCGTCACGCGCCCTGAAGGAGGCGTCGCTGGTCATCTCAGAGTCTCCGGCAGCTCTGCAGCTCCGTTACCTGCAGACCCTCAACACCATCGCCGCAGAGAAGAACTCCACCATCGTCTTCCCCCTGCCCTTGGATATTCTTTCTCATTTCATGCGCAAGTGACAACATCCGTAGCCTTGTTTGCTGGCGGTGCTCTTCAGATAATATTATGCAGTTGTTGAACTTTTAACAGAGGATTTGGTTGATGCAGTCAGGATTAATGTCATCGCAGTGAGTGCCTTTTCGCTGAGTATAAATTCATGTTTGTGAAGGAACCATTGCATGGTTTGACACGTCATATTTATTTGTATTCCGGTCTTGATCAATTTCCTGGAATTATTAAGAAATGCCATCATTTCACGATGTTGTTTTTGTCTCATTTTGCAATTTATTAATTATTTACTTAGTTTACACCTGATGAGTGAAGTCTTGCTTAATGATGATTTTCAGTCATTCCTCCATCTACTTTGTGAACTGCTTATCACCAGGGTCACGTGCACCGGGGCATGCAGGAGCCTATCCCAATCTGTGGTGGGAGGGGTAGGACCACATCCTGAACTGGTTGTTTAGAAAAAATTTGGACAAAGCTTAGGCTACATAAAACTAATAATAAGGCGTTATGGTTTACCTTCATTATTTGTCTTTCTAAATTGTGCAGCTTTATTTATTAAAAAAAGAAAAAATATAAAATACAGTGCTCACCAAAGGACCACATACCTGTTCTAAAACTGCAGTAGCTAACCAGTGATGGGACATTGTGATTTCCTGTGAATGTTGTAGAATTGAATGATCAATTTTATGTAATGTAAGAGCTTGCAGAGGTTTGTAAAAACAAAGAACTGCATTATTGAAATGTATGTTTCCAACCATGTTAAATGATTGTGCAAAAAAATAATCAGCGTCTTTTCATAATGAATATCATTAATTATTATTAATAAATTGAATATTAAAGTATTTTGAACGGATTCTTTTTTATCGCAAAGTCTCAAATTGCACAAATGTAAATTAAATTGTTGCACCTGTGCAACCAGAAAACTCCGAGTGTTATTGAATGCACCAACTTCAAATTCGCATAACCAATGATTTTAGTGGCTCCGAATCACGTGATTCGTGATTGCGTAACTAACTACCATCTCGCCCGCTTGATACAAACGAAAACAATACGGTACCATCAACTCAATTAATTGATGAACGTACACATTTAGACAGCGGGCATTTTGAAAAAGTTGCGAGTGACGTAGTTAAGAGAAGTGGGACAAGGAAGACTGCATCCGATGTCAAAGTACTTGGTGGCACCTCCACACATCCGCAGGTGAGAATAATGACGGAAATAAAAAAAAACACTGCCGAGACCCTAAAAGTTCTTCAATTACAGCAAAAAATAATCAGAGACAAGACAATAAGGATGTTCAAGTAGACTTTAATTGTTTTGTGATGAATATCTATTCTATAGTCTTACACGAGTGGCGAGTGGTGGTGCAGGACAACAATTCCTAAGTCGATACATTTGCCTTCAAATGACATTCATCATCCTTAAAGTTGGTCTGCAACACTTTAGAACTACATGTCGACCATCACAAATGCTAGAAGTTGAAAGAAGAGAAATAGCAAAAGACTGACAAAACATGCTTCTATTACTTTGTTGGTGCACTAAGACACACGTCGTGTGGTAAATATATTTACATTCAGACATAACAATCAGTGCCAGAACAAACACATTCATTCCCTCAGGACCAAATTGTGTCATTTAACTTCCATGAGACAAAAAAAGAAAGCCAGATAGTGCTTTGCAACAACCCCGTTTACAAATGCAATTCTTGTGGAAAAGACAAACGACTTGTCTTGTTCGGGGACTAAGTGCTACATATTGACATATTAAATGGCTGCTACAAATGCAGTATTGTTTAGACAAGAGGTCCTTTTTATATGTCATCAAATCACGTGAATGATAGAAAATACAGTCAATACGTTGCTTTTCACATTCAGAGCAAAGATACATTATGTCCACAGGACACACTGGCGGGGGTCATTAGTGTTGTTGAAATTACACGGAGCTGTATATTGTTATTGTGTTGCAAACCTGTTGTTGTAAACTGTATTATTTTACACCTGAAGTGACCCTGAAGTACAATTGTAAATATTTGAAAACACAGTGACTGAGTGACTGGCAGTTTTCGTACCATTAACATTCTCTAAATCAATCAAATGCTTTTGTTTTACTTGACATTCCTTTTTTTTTTTTTTTTTTTTTTTTTTAAACGAGCGTTTAACCCTGTCTTACCAACCGTAGAAAAAAACCCTTGTAGTTCCTCGTCATGACACAGTTAAGCTCTTCATGGCCGTTAAAAGTGCTGGTATGGCTAATTAGCATCAACGTTACAATTTGTTTCTGAGAAGAAAAGAAAAGTGCAACACGGAAACATCATGTTACTAAATGCTGTAACACGGGGGTGGGGAATCTTTTTTTGTTGGTCCGGCTAATTGATTCCACTCATTTTACAGTCCTTCAACCGTGAATATTATTCATTATTATTATTATTTTAGTGGGTTGAATCTTTTATAGCATTTCATGGCGTGACAGCTGAAATGCTTGAATGTGCCTTTTATAAAGACAGCAATGATGTTGGTTCCCCACCCCCTGCTGTAAAAGAACACATGACCGTGCATCTATAGAACTCTTTTATCCCGTCACCCTCTCTCTGACATAGTTTATTTACAGCGGTTTTGTTTTCATGCAAAGACTAAATTCCTGTTGCGCTCTCTCTAGCAGGACACCGTTGGTGTCAACGGACTGAAAATCAGGACGACTTGGCCAACGCAGCCTCCGTGAGCACCCTGAGGCTGAAGTGTGAGTACAATTACAATCCTGGTTGGTTTCTATTGCATTTGTTTCTTAGAGAAGAAGAAAAATGAGACCAACTAGAAGATATATTAAAAAAAAAAAAAAAATGAAAGAGGCTATAGTAACATTTTAAAGAGAAACTCCCTGAATGATAACATTTCAAACACTTGAGAAATTTGTCTTATTTGAAAAGGTTTAGATTTAGAACATACACCGGTAAATACATGCTCTGATAAAGCAGAAACATTCACATTATTATTATTTTTTTTCTATCAAAGATCCTTTTAGAAAGAGTTGAAAATAATCTTCACAAATAGGTCAACTGAAGTTTAAATGTTGAGCCAGTGGAACCCCAAAGTCAAAAGTTGTAAAATTTTCAAGACCAACAACAGAATTTCAGAAAACGTACGCCTCAACATTCACAAACGGTTCATCGTGAACGATGTCAGATAAGAAATCATCAATTCTCTTCATCTCTTCAGCTCGTTGAGCATCTAAAGCAGTGGTGTCCAATATATAGTGGTTAACTTCTCTTTAGACAGTTGGGAATGTTGAAATGTTAATATTCCCTGTTAATGCGTGTTTCCATTATGGCAAAGGTTTCGGCCTGAAACAAAATGAATTCACTTTTGTATTTTCCTGTTTCAAAAATAGAAGTCAACCAGCATGACAAGACGATTTGAATTTGGAAGTTCCACTGTTAATAGCTTATTGACAATTCATTCATTTACAGACTGTCCCCAGTTCCGTTCATTTCCTTCATAAAGTTAGCTAAATAAATTGACAAAACACAGCGACAATCAGACTGGAAGACATTCACAGTGCATGCGTGCTTAAGTAGCATAAATAAGTGGAACAAACGGGTCTGAAGGGGTGTGTCATGATGCCATCCGGATTCAGTAGGAATCTTGTACGAAAAATGTAAATGTCACCAACAGGACTGCACAAAAAAAAAAAATCTTTTAGGACAATATCCATGTAGTGCAAAAATATTCCATCCATCCATCCTCTGAATTTCTTATCCTCGAAACTAAATGCTCGTTATTTTTCGTACAAAATCCTACTAAACTTTCAAGAACTGGATCCAGCAAAGTGGTTGAACGGCTCCCATAAATCCAGCGTAGGCTTCATTGTTATCGTTAGCATTTGAATACAGTGGAACCTCTAATGTTAAATGGCCCCGAGGTCTTATAAATCAGAACTGGACCAAAATGTTTTGGAGGATACGCCAACAAAGTTAATATTAGTCATGCTCCACAGAGGATAAAGAACATGTGCATGTTAAATGCGGATTGTTCAGTTGTTTTTGTTTCATGGAATTCATTTCTTTTGGGAGTAATTGGCTTAGCATCCTGAAATTGCGTTCAACGTTAGAGGTTCAACTGTAAGTGAAATAAATTGCATCCCGGCGGGGCATAAGATTTCACTCAAACCAATTAAAAATGACAAATATTGAATAAAAATCGACTGACCGTTGCTGGTGAAATGGCCGAAGTAAGGCGCTTTGTTGGGGATTTAACTTTGTAAAACACAAGTTGACAAACTCGTCATTTCCTCGGATAGGATTTTGTTGTTGTTGCTTCCTCTGACTTCATACCGACACTTAATTGTGCCACTAATGTACGTAATATATACAACAACTATTTCAAGACTGATCTGAGACGTCGGGAATGTTTGGTAAAAAAAAACGGATCTTTTACGCGCAAGGAAGCAGCAGCTGTCAAACTCAAAACATTAGTTTAAGATTTCAATGTGTCATTCTGGACACAACATGAAGAAATTAGTGATTAGAGGAAATCATTTAACAAACAGAATGTAAATAAAAACGAAGGCTTTTACAAGTTTTTATCTCTGTAAAGCGAGACAAGCTACCGAGTTGCGATTGGCTGTTGCCCTATGCGTTGGCGTGCACGGGCCCGGTGAGTGATTCTGATTGGTGGCGGCCCTGTGAGTGGGCGTGGCCGGGCCCGGGGAGTAATTCTGATTGACTGTGTGGAAGGGGGAGGCGGAGTGAGGCTGCTGGGGGCAGCCTTGGCAGTGGGAGGGGGAGTGGCACCCCAGCGGAGGCGCCGGTGAGGACGAGAACAACGGGGACGACGGGACGGGGGAGGCGGAGAAGGAGCGGTGGAGGGGGGAGGACGCGGGAGACATCAGGGGGCTGGTCTGGAGACGCCACAGCAGCTCCTCGTTGTTGCGACTCAGGCGCTTTTTTTCCGTGCTCTCCTTCTCCACCGATTCCTGGAGGTTGGCGTTTTCTTCCGACAGTTGCCTGTAAGAGCACCAAAAAAAAAAAGGATCATGTTTCATACCGAAAGTACCTCGGTCCGGTTCATCGTGGTTCTGTATGAGCAAGTCATGAAGTAATACCGAGATAAGGTGAAATTTCTTTCAATACGAGCTTTCAGATCTTCGTTTTGTTGCTGCATAACCTGGACCTTCTCCTCCAGGAACACATTCTTTTGGGCCTGCTCAAAAGTAAAAACGCAAGCCAGCCAATGTCATTCATTCGTCCCACACATTCGCACCGTGTACGTTCTGTAGTGACGGTGAAGGCGGCCTATTTGAGCCTACCACTTTTTCCAGCTCTGAGATCTTCTGCTCTTGCTGGTGTATTTGCTGGTTCTTCATTTCCACAACCTCCTTCAAGCTCTTTAGATCCTTCTCAATATGCTGGTAAGGAGCCAAGGCATCCTGTTGGCATGGAAACATGTACGTGTCTGATTTTGCAACTCATTTGCTCCCCAAAACGTTCTATTTTAAATATTGCCATGGTCCCAAAAATGTTAAAAATATATTTTTTTATGCTAGGGCATACAGAAAGCTTCGATGCAGCCTCTTCACCTGCTTAAAGCAATGGTAGTTAGTTATTACAAAAAACGGCCAGCAGGTGGCAGCAGAGTATAAGAGATCAACCAGGGCCATGTTGCAACAATATCTTTTCTCCGGTGTTTTCAACAGGTTTGTGAATAATGATGGAATTTAGCTATATGCTAATGCTAATTGCTGCAAAACAGAAACAGGTACAAATATATATATATATAAACAAAGCTCTTTTCCCCAGTGTTTTGAACAGGTTTGTGAATAATGATGAAACTTCGCTATATTCTAATGCTAATGGCTACAAAACGGAAACAGATACAAATACACTCCCCCCCCCCCCCCCCCCCGATATAAGAAGAGACTCCAATTTTTCTTTTCTTTTTGTAACTATAGAACACAATATTCTGTGGGCCTTGTAGAATAAGTCAAAATCCAGTAAAACAGCCGGGAGCGAAGGGGGTTTCTTCAGTGAAAATGGCTGCAATTATGTTGATGTTGTGCTAAAAAAAAACAAAAACACGTGTCTCCCATTTTTCTTGAAATTGGCAATTCCTCGTCGCTGACCAAGTAGGGGGCCGCAAAATATCATCCAGTGGGCCGCAAATGGCCCCTGGGCCGCGAGTTTGAGACCTCTGTTCTAGAGCCTTGATATTATACAAAATATTATTAAAATAGTGTGTCTCCCGCTTTTCTTGAAATGGCCAATCCTCATCGCCGTAGGGGGCCACAAAATATCATCCAAATGGCCCTCGGACCGCATGTTGGAGACCCCTGATCTAGAAGAGCCTTTTACATGAAAAGAATATTCAAAGGCTCCAAAAGTTTTCCCCAATAGGTCTATAAATCTCACGAGACTAAAGGATATATCATTTGTATAAACAAATGCGTCCATGTTACGCAGGAGATTTACAGTACGATATAAATACGTTTTCAAATTTTTTATGTGCTGTAACGTCATCATCTGAGCAGTTGCTTTGGTAAGAACTCACAACAATCTGTTCGTCGGTGCTCTTCCTCAACGCCTCTTCAAAGCGCTTGGCTTTGTCCCGCAGGCTGTGGTTTTGAAACGTGAGCGTGTCAACTTGATCCTAGATGACACACAAAAGCGTTGTTGCGCACCAGCTTTGGCTTCAAAAGCATTCGGTCGTTGGACGCGTTCGGGAAATAAAATAAAAAACGAAAATGCTTTAAAAAACAAAACAACAACAACTAACAAACGACATTTTATCTTTACAAAACTACCGTAATTAAAACTTACTATAATCATAGCAAAAATGTCCTTCGTTTTAGTCCTTTGGGGATGATTTTAAATGTGATTTGAAGTAAATTTATTTAACCGGAATAAGGACGTTTGAAAGTGTCACACAGAAGTGACGTCATCTAGCAGCAGCCAATAGAAAAGCACCTTCAGATGACGAAATGCAACGCTAGGTAATGTTTCTATGGTGTTTATTAAATATTGCGCACAAGTAGAGTTGGCAAATCCAGGTCCAGAAAGTAAAAACCCTGTCACAGTTTGGCTTTAACTCCAGGTGCTAGCCAGTTAGCTAGCTAGTTCCCTGGCTAGCTCCCATGGTGCATCGTTTACCTGCTAGGGAGCTAGCTAGCTAGCATCAATGGCTAAAGGCAAACTGTGGCAGGGTTTTTACTTTCTGGACCTGGATTTGCCAACTCTGCGCACAATGAACATTAAAAAAACAAAACAAAACCGAAAACTAATACTGAAACTAAGCTAAAACTAAGCATTTTTTAAATAACTAAAACTGATAAAAACTAACAGAACCACCGTGAAAACTAGGGGTGTTAAAAAAAATCGTTTCGCGATATTACCGTGCACAATTTTCGTATCGATTCAAATCGATTTTTAAACACAAATTTTGGATGGAAATAGTCAACAAAACATCTTACTTGAGGTTAACTTTTAAACCAAGAGTGCCATCTAGAGGAGTAAAAAAAAATATCACAGGTGCTTCATTTGTCTGTCTGTCTGATTAGCTGTTTAGCTAGCTAGCTGGTCCATTTAAACAAAGAGTGCCATCTAGAGGAGTCAAACAATATCACAAGTGTTTCATGAAGCCACATTTGTCAATCACTACTGATTAAGTATTTTCAAAATTTTGAATAAAAAAAAAAAATCGCAATAATCGACTTATAGATTCGTATCATGATTAATCGAATCGTAACCAATGAATTTACACCCCTAGTGAAAACTAAATAAAACTAAGTAAATTTAATAAACTCAAAATGAAATAAAAACGAACTAAAATGAAAATGCCAAAACAATAATAACCCCGGTTGGAAACATACCTGAAGAGAAAGCCTGAGTTTCTCAAAATCCTCCTCAAGAAGCAACTTCTGTTGCTCGTGAGCTTTCCTTAAGTCTGCGCGCATTTGGAAGTGAGGGAGAACGCGTTTGTGTTACTCGTAGAAGGTCAGATTGTTATTTTTCACGTGACCTACAATCGTACAACCTCTCATGGTTCGGGCGTGCTCCTCATGCAGTGTTGCCATGGTGATATTATGCATGTCTCTGAGCTCCTGAATGGATGCCTGCTGGTGGGCCGTCATCTCCTCCACCTGACGCACAAATACAGAATGAGGACTTGTGTGGACTTCTCACATTGCGCTACTAAGAACAAGTTGGAGACATTTTTGGCTTTCACTTTTAGTGGCTGTTTATAGAAAGCGACCGAATCTAATCTGACGCGAATGCTAAGCTAATCGGTCACCTGCTCCTGCTGCTGGGTCCTGAGCTCCTCCATTTCCGACTGATGCTCCGCCTTCAGGTTTTCCGTCTCGGCTGAGTGACATTTGCGGAGGCTCTCCTCCACGGCGGCCAGTTCCGCTTCCTGCTGCACTTGCAGTTGCTGCAGTTCTTGCTCAAACGCCGACTCCACGGCAGACTTTTCCCGCTTGAGCCGCTCCCAGTTTGCAGAGTCGGACACTGAGCAGGAGGGATGAGTTCTAAGTCGGGGGTGTGCATCTCTCCGCAAAAGATGATTCAATCCGGTTTTTGATAGAGAACGATTCAGAGTTTAATTTGAAAGCGGAACGGTTTGATTCGGTTCCATGTGTACGGCTCAGTCTGAGCGGGTATGATGCAATGACTTTTTTGGGTCATTTTACATACATTTGAACGAACGTGTTTGTACTGTAAATTTTCCATTGCCTTCTAAAATATAACTCTCCAATAAACGACGATTTAATATATATCTCGATCTACTTCAAAGTGGAATTATTCGATTCGAGGCACTTTTAAATCTTTTAAATCAAAAAAACGATTTTTTCATTTTATTTTTTCACACCCCTAATTATAAGCATTTTCATGTACATTTACGAAAGATTGCTCTTTGATAAAATGTCACTTTTCGAAGAGTTTTTAAACATTTATAATTCACATGATCTTTTTTTTATCGAGAATAACATTCACAGTGTAACGTCTAAATCTCGGGTCCTCAAACTTTTGGATCCGCTGCTTTCGCTCTATGATGATGCAATCGTGAACGGTTGAACAAACATCACGTTTTTGGGGTCTCCTGAAAAGTGGCAATTGTAGAGGTACAAGGTTTTGAGTAGGTATGCAAATGTTTGAAATGATATGCCATCTTTTTGGATCCCAAGTTTGACAACTCTAAACTGTCCATTGTCCAACTATTTCATTCAGCCAATCAAGTGGTGCATCCAAACCATTCCCGTCCGTCCACGTGTGACCCCGTCACGACAGGAAGCGTGAAGAAGACAAATGTGATACGACACGAGGAAGTTATGAGAAATTGAGACTCACCGAGTTGCTCTTTGATCCGTCGTATTTCCTGGAACAAGTTTGATTCATTCTCTTCTGCGGTTTTGTTCTGATGGGGGGGAAGAAATAGTTGAAAGTCGCGTTACTAACATTTGCATCATCCGCTGCTGATGGGATTTTTTTTTTTTTAAATTCCTGATTCTAAGAGAACAAAATATATTTTGATCTATTTAATATGATGTCTCAAGGTCTAACATCAAGCGCCGTCATTTACTCCGCAATTTCCTCTCCTAATGTGCTGTCCGTTCTAAACATGTAGTTACAGGGGTACAGACAGCAGGTGGCGCTGCTAGCTCCTGTTATCCGGCCCGCACTTCAACAACTTCTTATTTATTTGCGCCGAGGGGCTTGTGATGGCTGCACTCAGACAGCGGCCATAAAGTCGTCTGGTCACCTCACGGGTCAAATCATTCCAGAGGACTCGGGAGGCGGCAGGAGGCGGAGCTTGCTGACACACTGAACTCTCTCACAACCTCCCCCCGCAGTCGCTAACGCTCTGGCTTCTAATCATCGCACCCGGGGACCACGCTGTGAATCTCACCTCGACCGTGTTAAATACTGCATGCGCTCTGGAGCGCGTGTGCAGACTGCAAGTGCATTTTGGTCAACTAAAAGACGGGTTGATCAGGAGAAAGGAGCCATTTTTGTTGTGATTGCTCGGCTGTATTCAATTAGCACCTTGAGGCAGAAATGCTGAGCGGTTACGATGAAAGCTTCTAAACCCAAAGAGGTCTTCCTCAGTTCTTCTTTAAGGGTTCTCAGTTGCTTCTCTTGCCGCTCGCAGCGTCCGCGCAGCCTCTCCAGCTTTAGGCCACAAAAAAAAACAAAAAAAACAGATCGCATCAATGGCGTCGACTCACCGGACGCGCTTTCCTTCAATCTCACCTCCTCGCGTTGCTCCTCCTTCTCTCTCTCCTTCGCTTTCCTGTCTTCTTCTCTCTGCTGAGCGTCCTCCTTCTCTTGCTGCAGCTTCAGGGGCGGAACGCCACCAGGGGATCCAGGGGTGACGGACCCCCGGGGCGGTCCTCCCGCAGGTCGCTGGCCCGATTGGACTAGAGGGAGACGCGAACAAACACGGGGAATGAGAATTGTAAATGCCAGTGATGGAATATTACGTAGGTTCGCCAGCCGTCATCCATCCATTCATTGCTAGCCAATCACAGGGCACAGCAGTCATCATATACTCATAAATATTTCCACTGAATATGCATCAATTCTTAAATCAAACTGATGAGTATCAAGCAAGGAAATTTGGCCCGACCTGCTAATGACTGCGCTCACCTGATAAATGACACCGAGTTAATGGAATGTTTTGTACCTCATGATTAACATCTAATGGCTGAGAATGACGCAACCCTAAAACCTTATTATGATTCACTAACTCGCTGTATAATCCTGTACTTTTCGGGGAAAAGAAAAGACTTTCAATAAAGGATTTTGTTTTAACTAGGGCCGTCACCATCAATGATTTTTTAAAAAAAAATTAATTAATGCTTGATGTATTGTCCAGAGTTAACTCATGATGAATCACACATTTTATATCTGTTCTAAAAATTTAATAAAATATTTTTTTTTTTTCAAAAAAATGTATACTCATGAAAGTGGTTCTATCTTTTAGTTCATTGATACAGAATTATTATTATTATTTTTTTTAAAGTAATTCATAAAGTTATTTAAAGTTAAAAAGATACATACAAGTGCAAATGAGTGTAAAACATTCCGGTAATGTTTCTGCCACTAGGTCGCATTAGTGTTTTATGTTGGATGTTAGTGAAAGGAACAGTACACCTGAGTTAATTAATTAGAATATGAAGCAACTCATTGACTCTTGCCCATTTTTTTTTTTCTATTGGAGATGACAAATAATCCCAAATCCTGACAAATTATTTCTGCTATACAGTTTTGTGTTCTAGTGACTCCGTGGCACGTTTTCTGAAAATTGTGACACGAACAACTTCTGGATTTGCTGAATAAAAATACCCCCCCCCCCCCCGTCTAAGAGCACGTAACCAATCCTTTTTTTCAGGGGCAGACATTGTCATAAAAATTTTGTGAAATCATTTGATGACAACCCACATCACTGTTTAGTCCAAATAAAACAAATGAAAATGCCGTGTTAGCATTTACAATCAAAAAAAACACTGCTGCACTCTTTGACTGCCTCGACCTTATCATTCAGCCAATTAACGCACGGGGAGCGGTCCCCATGACAACCTGGGGGCTGGGGGGGGGGGGGTCGGGGGCAGAGTCCCAGATAATGAGTGCAAAATCCGTTTGCGGGAGGTGGGGGGGGTGATGGCATGAAAAGCCCTGAGTAAAGAAGCAAGGAGGGGGGGCGAGTACCTGAGGCCGTTCGATTATTGTAGTCCAAAGGACTTTTCAGCAATTTTGACAAAAGGTTGGTGAAAAAAAACAAACACCACAATGTGTATAAATGATGAAGCAACTAAAAAAAAAAAGAAGCTACAATAGCACACATGAATGATACTTGACGGATAGAGAAGAGTGAATAGCGCGCACACTTAATGAGTTTACGTGGCGTGCGAACGGCCGACTGGAAGGACGATAATTACGCGAGGGACAATAAGTGATTCTCGCTCGCGTGGCAAGTTTCGCTTTCTCATTCTGCCAGTTTCAACACAATTTGACTTTTTTTTTTTTTCCTTCTTCTCCGTCAAAATCTCTGAAATCTCAGTAAGACACAGAAAATGCTTACCATTCAATGGAAAAGAATGTGTCAGCAAATTTGCAGTGACGCGTAAACAAAGGCAAGAATCCAACGCAGCCGGGCGCCTCGTGTGGAATTGGGTAGTAAAGTATAACAATTGTGAACTCAAGGCATGAATAAGTCAACAGGGAATAGCCACTACCTTCCTCTGATGACCGTTTTTTTCAGCATACATCACACATTTTCCCCATTATCTTGTCTGAGGACTGTTTCTCAGGACGTGCTTTTTCAATCGATTCAAAAGCTCAGAAATGGATAACTGACCTGGCGACTGAGGTTTGGGTGGAACAACTGCCAGTCTCTTTGGGGAGGATGGGAGGGAGCGGGTGACCTCTGAACTCCGCTGGAACTCCTTCCTGCCGACTGTTAAGCAACAAGTATTTCACTCAACACTGTTTTGACCTAAAAGTGATGTCATATTTATTACTTTGATACTCGACAGTAGTACGACAGTAACAGTAGAAAGATGAATCAAGCTCTTTTGTTTGCCTGTGCTGAAAATGTTCCATGAAAAGCATAATTAGGCCACCATATTTGACCTAAAAATAAAACAATGATTTTGATTCTAGTGCACTTATTTTTTTATCAAATTTTCCGAAGCAAAAGCTCTGCAACTAACGCTTATTTTAATCGTGGATTACAGTCATTTCTGGACTACAAGGCGCACCTGACTATAAGCCGCGCTAGCTAAATTTGGGGAATACTGGAGTTTGTTCCACATATAAGCCGCGCCTGACTATAAGCTGCAGGCGTGTTAATGTTACCGGGTTCCCGCTACTTTCTTTTCCATAATGAGGGCGCAAATTGTCTCTTTCTCATTCGGTCTCTCCTGCTGTATTTGGCTCACTTGGTTTGTTTTGCTCTGCCTGACGTTCTTGCGCTTCCTTTATAGTGCGCCCCCTTGTGATCTGATGGATAAGCCGCACCTTTGTATTAGCCGCACGGTTGAATGCAGGTGAAAAAAGTAGCGGCTTATAGTCCAGAAATTACTGTAATTAATTAATCGGATGAAAAAGTAGCATGTTTTGATTTATAACAGCAATTCCTTTTCGCCAAATTGACAGAGTAGGACTTGCACAAACGAAAATTTATTAGGATTCTGGGACTGATTTGGTTCATAACATGTCAGAAAATAGGCACAAATGTTGATTAGCCCCCCCAAGTACAACTTAATGTATTTTTATTCAACACTGTAGGACTACCTAAATTGGATAATATTTAATTTTGAGAAGCAGAGAAGCATTTGGATGAACTTTATTTCCAAAAGTACCGAAAGGGTTAATCGACAAAAGTAATTCATTTATAATTGATTTACTTGTCAATGAATTGTTGCACCTGGAATCCCCAACAGTCAACAAGAAGCAAACTTTCTGATTCAGTCACTTGTTTTCTGCCCTCGAAATGAAAACATTTCAGCGTTCCCATTGCTTGCAATGTTATTACATCCGCACTCCCTCTTTTCTGTTCCGTAAAACGATAAGGCCTCAAGGTCTAATTTGAAACTGATTAAAAAAGAAAAGAAAAAAGAAACGAAACAAAAAACGAATTGACTGTCATAGAAAGGACTTCATAAAATAAAAGGAAGGAGAGAGCAGATTGTTTCTGGACGATTATGAACCATCATCATCAAAATAATGCGCACTTAAAGACTAGCGGAAAGTGAATGGAGGGATTTTATGTTTACAACTAAAAGTGCTCGATATTTGGTAGGAATCCGGGTCAAAGAAAAGTCAGGAGGACGAGCCAGAACTCGCCTGGCGTCTTAACAAAACTTTCCAGACAAGACGGAAAACAATCCTAAACTCCGGATGATACTCGGGATGACTTTTTTTTTATTTTTTATTTTTTATCTCAATCCTTCTTGTGTGTCATATTAGATCTAGAGTGCGAGTGGGCGTGAGGCGTAGCTATTAAGAACCTGTAGCCGGATTTAGAACTGTGTGTCTGTGAAATGTGCTACCGAGACACTTTGAAATGGGGAAAAGAAGGAGTGAGTGGGGGGGACGGGGGTGGAGTCTATTGTCTGTGCAGAGAGAAAATGGGCTCTGAAAAGAAACTCATTAGAATTGTAAGCGAAGAGAAAAGTCGCATCTACTGACCGGCGGGGGAGCTTCTGGGTTGAGCGGGCAGGTACCGTCGCGGCAGTGCCGGCGTGGACGGCGGCTGGAGGCTGTTGCTGCGCCACGGCGCGCCTCTCTGCTGATCCGTTGGCGGCGGGGCGACCGCCACTCCGTGTGGGGAGGGCTCCTCGCTCACACTCAGACCTGGAATAGACATTTACATGAATGACCTTGGATGCTACTCGCCTTTTTTTTTTTTTTTTTTTTTTTTTTACTGTCAAAATGATGTTATGACTAAGGAGATTATTGTTTTCCTGATTCGATTTCCAGGTTGGATAATCTCTCAAATAGATAAACACTCTCGCACTGCGTGTTTCCTGTTTATCTCCCCGTACGCGATCGATAATGACCCACCGCCTGCACTTCTACACTGTCCTTGTGTGTGTGACACGCGGGTAAACAAGAAACAAGGGGGCCAGGCACACTTTGCGTTGTGAACAAGGTTATTTTAGTTAACGAAAACTAAGGATGCTGTTTAAAAAACGAAAACTACATTTTACGTTTAGCAAAAATGGCCTTCGTTTTAGTTTTTGGTAATGAATTTAATGAGGATGATTTTTAAATGTGATTTGAAATATATTTATCTAACCGGAATAAGGATGTTTGAAAGTGTCACACAGAAGTGACATCATCTAGCAGCAGCCAATAGAAAAGCACCTTCAGATGACGAAATGCAACGCTAGGTAAGAAATTAGCTACTTTTCTCATTTTATGTTTATTAAATATTGCGCATAAGCAGAGGTGGCAAATCCAGGTCCAGAAAGTAAAAACCCTAGTTTGGCTTTAACGCCAGGTGTTTTTTAGCTAGCTAGCTAGCTAGCTAAAAAACACGATGCGAGAGAGAGAACAAGAAAAGCGTCAGAAAGTATAATTGGTGAACACAAGCAATATTTGGCTGTGAAATGAAAACTGATTACTGTTATTGTTCTCTGTTATTTTTTCTTTGATTTGCAATAAAAAAAAAAAAAAATCACATAAATGAAAGTAACATTCACATGGGGAGTAGTTTAGGTTTGGATTCTGACTGGTGTTCAAGCAAGGACAGAGCAAAGACGGTGAAAGCGCCCAGGGCGACTTTTGTCACAACATTTCGACACGTGCGGAATCGAGGAAAAGAGATCCAAGCGTTATATACAGGAACCCGAACCGATGGATTTCATGAACAGTAAAGGCAAGTTGACCAAGAACGCCGCTTCTCGGCAAAATGGCAGCCGAAGATGGATACGAGCGCATGCGGAGGATAATAAGTGGGAGGGAACGGAGGAGCAGCTGCGCTCGGGAGGAAGCAAACAATGCAAATATGAAGATATGAGATATGAAGATAGACGAGCCGATGCTGCTCGGGTGGAGCCGGTGGCAAGATTCTGGTCTTATGATGAAAAATGGAAAAACACAGAGGATATTAAAAAAAAAAAAAAGCAATGCTTGCTTGGAGATTGATTTATTGGCAAGGTCTTGCTGCATAATGTTGAGTCCTTGCAGTCCTGATTCTGGGAAAAATGGGCTCACACCTGGCCATGTGAGAATCTGAAGTGGCAGTTTAAAGTGAGTCATTCTTTAAGTCCAACTCATTTTGTGGCTTAACCTCGCTGCGGTCTGTGAAACATAGCAGACAGATGTCGGTTTCATTCTGCGCTGCGCCTCACACATGACACGTTGTGTAATGAAAGTGTGAGAGAGAATTCATCAGAGCTTGTCATTTGTTCCGCCTGTTAGTCGGTGCTTCCTGTCATTTGTTAGAAGTTTGAAGTTGCTCAAATCTTCATCGGTCTCAATGAAATGGTATATTTCAAGCTTTTTATTTATTTCCATATAACAATTTGAAGTTTGGTACAGACGTGAGCAAGAATCGTGGAAGTTGATGAGCAGGATTTTGCTTTCGCAGGCCACAAAAAAATGATGTGGCGGCCAACAACTGGCCCCCGGGCCTTGAGTTTGACACCATGACTTTTATAAAATATGTTTATTAGCTGAACAGGCTGCAGAGGTGATGTTTTTTTTTTGTTTTTTGGAGAGAGCTCAGTATTGTTCATTCGCTAATTTTACCGATTCGACGTCATCATCGTTGCTCCCTCTTTTTTTTTCCTTTTTCTTTCTTTTTTTTAAATTTTGTATGTGCGTGTGAGTGTGTACTCATTAATTCACCTAAAACCTATTAAAAATCCCATACCGTTCACCTCAACCGAATACTTCAGAATCCAGCTAGAGTCGTGAGGTTGTCAGGAGACCCGAGGAAGGATCAAAGGAAAGAAAGAAACATCAAAATTCCAACAAGAGGTGATGCTAATGTGAACATTTTACATTGGCTAGGGTACTGATCAAATTAATTAGAATAAAATAAAATAAAAAGCAATAAAAATGTTAATCAAATGTCGGCACGAAATAAAGCTGGTTGAAATAAAGTGTGAGCTCAAGCATCAACGCCGTCACGGCTGCCATGATAGTTTTTCTTCCTTTTGCTGCCAAGTGGCATCCATATCTAATCGGCCGTCTCATCTGCTTCTCCTCGAGTGTGTATGTGTGTACGTGCGTATGCGCATCCCCTACAAGTAGATGCACACGTGCGCCATGGAAACCATCTGGTCACAGCGAGCTAGCTCCAGTCACACACACACGCACCAGATCTGAGCTCGGAGCCGTGTGGCATCTGGGGTGCGACAGCCACTCTTCCCCCCCCCCCCCCTCCCCTTCGTTTCCCTCTCACACATTTCCCACATCATCGTTTTTTATTATCACCTAAAGAGGAGATTGACGGCGGCGGTAATGCTGTATTTGTTTTGACTATTGAATTTCCGTCCCCCCCCCCCCCCCCATAACCCCTCCCTCCCCGAGCTCTGTAACAGAAGCTGCCAATCACAGCGGAATTAACGTTAGCGTTTTCCCAGTGTGCTTGACATGCATGGATGAATCGCTCTCACACACACCGAAACACCTTGGGGATGACGACAGGATTGCGTTAATGGCTAATCAATGTTCTGCCATAACATACGATCGAATTTAATACTTACATACAGCTTTATATGCAAACATGTCGTTTGTGAACTGCATGCCGTTGCTTTTCCTGCCAGCGATCTATAATGCATGTTCGTTTCTGGCGCTCGGGGGCCCCAAAGCAGAGCCAACAAAACGATTTTGTGACAGCTTCAATGATGTAGTGCGGCTTGCCAAAACAATTAAGTGCAAAGTCATGCGGAGACGCCACGAATGTGATTGTTGACGATCGACTGAGCATCAAAACATACCAGCGTTCTTCATCTTGCGTTTTAACTTTTTAGTAATGTCACTATCGAATATTTTTAGAATCGATTAATCTATTCATTAATCGGCTAATTGTATTCATTTTAACTTTGCATTTAAGTGTCTTACAAAAACATTTCCCCCCTGCTTACTGTTTATTAACCAGTGATTGGTGGTTATTTCGTACTTTGTATTCATATAGTGATAAAAAAAAAAAAAAAAGAGGGGTATTGCCTATTAAACTATGTTATCGTTTCGGTCATTGTTTTCCAAAGTAAAAACAGATGTTTGCAAATATCTTATTTTGATTAAACACAGAAGATAATCAGTCTTCTTTTATGAAGGACTGCAGAAATCAGTCAACAATTACCTCATTTGCTCCCAAAAACGTATAAAACGTTCTATTTTAAATATTGCCATGCTCCCAAAGACGTATTTATATATTTTATGTTTTTTTATGATTATGCTAGAGCATACAGAAGGCATTGATGCAGTCTTAAAGCAATGGTACTTAGTTATTACAAAAAACGGCCAGCAGGTGGCAGCAGAGTATAAGAGATCAACCAGGGCCATGTTGCAACAATATCTTTTCTCCGGTGTTTTCAACAGGTTTGTGAATAATGATGGAATTTAGCTATATGCTAATGCTAATTGCTGCAAAACAGAAACCGGTACAAATATATATATATATATATTTTTTTTTTTTTCCTGATGAAAGAAGAGACTCTAATCTTTGTCTTGGTAGGTTCCATGTTTTTATAGCATTAGAACACAATATTCTGTGGGCCTTGCAAAATCAGTCCAAATCCAGTAAAACAGCCGGGAGCGAAGGGGGTTGCTTCAGTCAAAATGGCTGGGAGTGAATGAGTTACTGTTGATATGCTGAAATCAGAGGATTTGCACAATTTCAAATAAAAAAAAAAAGGCTCCAAACGATTACTCGATTATTAAAATAGTTGTCTATTAATTTGATAATTGATAAACTTGCCAATTAATCAATACATTTTGACGGTTCTAGAAAGTTTTATGTTCAAATTGGCCAATAGGGGGTGACAGAAATAGAATATAAATGTGAGCAATTTTGGCCGAATTTATTATTGAATTAAATATTGCATGGAGTCGCTGCTTTGACGGCGGGGGGCTCATTGAACTCAGGGGATCTTCCTCTAACCCACATTACTCCATATCGCTCTATTCCTTAGTGATTGCTCCTTTCTGGATCATCCCGAGCCCGAATGGAGCCTGTTTTTCTGCGGATCAATGGTGCGACTGCGCAACTGAGCCCGGTTTTCTATTCTCTTTGTTTCAGAATGAGCTTTGTGGGTTGCTACAACTCCCCTGACTAACGCTGGAAGGATGTGTGAAAAAACTCATCCGTCAATCTGACAGAGTTCTGCCGTGAGGGGAAACCCGGCGCCATGAGGGAAGATGAGGTTAGTGCAAACTCTCAGCTCGGCACACGTAAACAGAGTTGATTACGAGTGCAATGTTCTCCCTCTAATCGTCATGTTAGCATCTTGCTCAGTCACTCTCAAGCTCATTATTTCCCACAACACGTCGTTTGACTGTACAATTATTTATAGGCAGATGTGGCAAGATCTAAAATTCAAATCTTCTGTCTTCTAATTGCGCCTTGAAATGAGAAGTTGGTGTTTGTTTTTCGCCACTCTACCGGGTACCGATACATAAATCCTCCTCCCCTCCCCAAAAAAGTGACAGATTAAAAAAAAAAGAAGGGCAATTATTCCCAATATAGTATTTTTCCTTAAAATTGCATGAAATAATGCCAATTTTCTATCCCTCTAATTTCTCATTTCTAGTTCCTGATAGTAAAACGGCCACTAGAGACGGCTGATACTGGTATCGGCCACCGTTACGAGTACTGTTAAATGATGCAATAACTTGTCATCATTTGCGTGTTCCAAAAATTGGAGATGAGACTTCTTTGTGGAAAGGCCCTTGCGAGGATGATTTATTACAGAGAATCTCCGGTCACACAACACTGAACATCACGTAAAAGGTGGAAATCCAGGGTGCGCGTGTGTCCCCTCTTTTGCGGAATACAGCTTTTAAAGAATCCAAATCAGTAAGAGAACACCTATTTCTCCTCCCATCATGAATAAGTAAAACAGAGTGGTTCTCACACAATATGTTACATAATATTATTTTCGTACACAGTCCGCAGCTGTGTTCATCTTTTTAGACAAAATATACTCACAAGGGTACTTTTTGTACTTTTTCCCCAAAACAATATCTCACAAACAAATTGAACTGGATTTAGAGTGGCCGTGAGTGATGGTGCTCTCAGGTTATGTGTGGCAAAATCTGTTCTCACGAACAGAATGTGTGTGCGCAAAACACTGAGAAGGAATTTTATATAAAACAAGGTACCAGCTTAGGTTAAGGTCAAATTATACTGAGTTCAACACTATTTCACCTACTCTACACATCTATAAAACATTTCAACATGGTTAATATATGAAATAAAGAATTAAAATGTTAATAATGTCAACAGTACCGATGAAGGCTCATATTGGCACTGATCCCGATACCTTGTATCAGTACTCGCCCATACCTTGTCTGCTAATTGAAAGAAATGTTTGATACCAACATACAGTGACGGTTCTGGTTGAACTTGTTTGAATATCTTAAAATGTGTGTTTATATTCAAGGACGGCAAGTACACGCTGGCGTTCGTGTGACTGCTCTTTTCTCTCAATCCAACTCCGTGAATATTGATAAGAAAATGAATCTGCCTTTCTCTTCCGATTCATGCTAAATTCTTCCCCTGGTTGCTAAGAAATGGGCCTCCCCCACACTGGCACACTCGGGAGGGCGACGGGAGACGTGAAACCGGTGCTCAGGGGAAACCGGCGAGGAGAGGGATTACGTAACGGGGAACGTGACGTACGCCAGAACTGACGAGCTTACGTCAGCTGTAACTGGGAGAGAAAAAGCAAGCTATGTAGGTCACATTCAAAACGCAGGCGCTTATTCTAAATTCAGACGAGTAACCACAGCAGCTCTTCAACTACTGTAATGTTGATAAACATGAGTAGGCAGCTTTTGGGCTAATGATGAATTATTGGCCTATTTGTATATATAAATATATATATAATATAAAAAAAGAATACATCTTCAGCTGGGAGATCTGTGGCTGAAAAGTTTCTACCGGTGAGGATAAACCCTCATCAAGCTGTGTTAAAAGACGTTAAGAAGAAAGCAGCTCTAGCTGTAAATACCACATCATGAATGTGGATGGGGGAGTGTTTATGCAAATGAGGCATAAAAGGGGTCATGAAAACAAGATGGTGATGATAATGACACTCTCGTGTAGTGATAAAGTCGGATGCCTTCGCCTTTTTTACGCCACAACAGGCCAGGATACGACTTCCTTCCGCCGTTCCACGGCAGTGCTGTTTTTAGACACAACCGATTGGAAAATCAAGGTACGAAGCGTTGGGACTTACGGTGAGCCGTCCTGCTCGGGTCGCTCTGCGTGCTGCTGTCGGCGGAGGAAACGCTAGAACTCCTGACGAAGCCAAACGCTGCCAGGCGGCCCACGGGGAGGCGGGTGGAGCCCGAGCCGGGGGCGCGAAGGCCCGATTGGCTCGCTTTGGGAAGCAGGGATCGGGAGGTCGCGGCCTGCGCTGACGCTGGCGTGAAAACCTCCTCGTCAGCTAGAACAACACACAAAACTGTTGTTTTTTTTTTCCCCAAAAAGATTCGCAAACAGTTTGATGAAAAAAAAGAAGACGAGTAAGAAAACAGAACGAGCCAACAGCTAATAGTCGTGTAAACTGCACTTTATTATCACAGCAGCGTGTCAAATTTTCACAATCGATTTCAATCTATACATTCTGAATTTTTTTGCAAGACATACTTGTTTTTTTATATAAAAAAGGCATGGGAAAAAATGTATGAAATGCAGAAAATTATCCTAATATGTGCATAAAATTGCCCAAAATGGCAGAAATTTGACAGAAAGGCCAAAAATTCTAAAAATGTATGAAAAATGAAATCGAAAAATATTACCGCCCCTCCCAAAAAAAAATATAATAATAATAATAATCCAAAAGCAGAAGACGGATTTTTGTGTGTGCAATTTCCCTTCTTTTTTTTTTCTTTACAGTAATGTAATCAATTTTATCAAATTTATGAAGGTTTGAATGTTTAAACGAGAGAAATGTGAGGAAATGTAAATGCCTCGATGATGGTGAGGGGTTTAAAACCATTTATAATAAAATTGAAACTTAAAGCTAACTACTTTGCGGATTTCATTTATTGCAGTTGTTTTTTGCAACCGAACCCCAGCGGAAAACCAGGGAACACTTGACATTAGACTAACACTAAGACACTGTTTTGTTAATTGGCCAAAAATGGCTCCTCTGACAGGAAAGCGGTCTAGCAGATCTCGATCCTTATTCAGCAGTGTGAACATGCGCGAAAGTAAAACAGCAGAGTTTTGACGTTTGTTTCCCGTGGAATCGTTCATCATTCCGTGCTGATTTTGCTCTCCGCGGGCTTCTTCTGTGTTACTTTGCTCCGTCCACAATTTTAAGAATGGCTAACGTTGGCTGCTTTTTGGCTTCGTGTGGTCCTCCGTGCTTTATCCAATGCCAACATTGTCACAGGGTTCAAAAGGCAGAGAGCAATTTGTGGCTTAGCGTGTTTTGACAATGAAACCTTCAGTCAAGCCAATCAATGAGGAAAATACACAAACAAGGCAAAAAATACATAAATCTATCATTTTCGTTGGACAAGGACGCACACACACGCTCCTTTTGGGCCTTGCAAGGTCTCGAATCAGGGGCAAACATGATCCCCTGCTGGCTGCAGAGATAAGGCAGCAAGCCAATTGCCACAACTCTCCACTGAGGCCGCATCCCGTCAATCCATGAATAAAAACATTTTAGGAGAGAAAATGTGAGCTCTGTTTATGTCTAGTGGGGAAAAAGTAGGGACCTCACTGGAGGTGTTATTGCTGCACTGCTCCACCTCCCTCCCTCCCTCCTCCTCGTCAGCCTGTTAGCACATCGCTCACCGTATTAGATTGGAGCTCACTGCGCAACCCTGAATCATTAAAGAAAAATGTCCCAATTTCCCTCCTGTCCCTTTTTCTGGCCCTCCCTTCCAAGTGTGTAGTGACAAAATAGATTCTGACAAATATCCACTTAAACCTGAGCAGCACAGATCCTGCTCCTCCTACCGATGATTGAAAACGCAACATTTTTGGCATGAATCATGAATCGACGGTTTGGTCTTTTTTTTTGGGGGGGGGGGTTTGGTCTTCTCTCAATGGGAACTAACAAAATGTTCGATTGCATGCAGCGTTTGTAGGATTGTCAGCAGCAGCAGGGCGGGTGAGATGGATGTAGCGGGAAGATGGGGACATTAATTAAGAGTTAATTGGAGTTCACTTCAAAGCCTGCAGGTCCCAGAAGGCCAAAAGCGGCATGAATCAACACAGATCATAATAATAAGATGGGGCACATGATAGCAGGATGCTAATAAAAATGCGTATGTATCGGAGATGATGTATATTTGTAGAGCTGCCGGTGTGTTACGCCACAAGCCTGTGTTTTCAGCTCGGTTTTCACGTTATTACACCCAGGGTGAGAGCAGTTTAAATATGTATGCAGGTGAGAAATGGAATTTCAACCCATCAGAAGGAAAGATGATGAGCGGATTTCTAGCTCCAATTTTCCAGCGACAGCCGCACGGCAACATAAAGCGGACTGCAGGTGCCAGAGGTAGAAGAACCTGAATTGTCTGAGCCGGAGATGATTAAACTCAAGGAGGGAGAAGTGAAAACGGGGAAGGCTAGTTATGAATTTTGTTTCATAGACGCAGCCTCTTGGAGGACGACATTTCCCCTTAGAGCGGCGTGCATCTTGAAATCCTCCAAACGGATCAACCAGAATTTGAGCAAATGCATTTTAATGAGCTGCTTTCATCTCGGGCCAAATTTGTCAGAGCAGTCCGACATCTACTGCAGACAGATAACAGCTTTCTGGCGTGACAAATCTCTGGTAGATCAAATACAAATTGGACTCGTTTTTTTAAAAAATGATCATTTTTTACCTGCGGTATTGTGGCTCTTCTGGCTGGCTGCCGGGTAGACTTGTTGGATGGGTTGGCTGATTGTCGACCTCTGACCTTGGCTGGCTCCTTTGCCCTTGACGACAGAGCACGACGCCGTCCTGGTCACAGCCCCCAGGCCTAAACGTAGACCTCTGCCAGAGCGCAAGAGACTTCCGCTGCCTCCGGTCTGAGCAGCCGTCCGAAGCTGTAGCGGGTCCTCTGCGGAACTCTCTTTAAAACTGGCGGATCTGACCTAAAAGCCATGGATAAAATACCGCAATCAATACTATATGATCTGACTGAGTAAAAATCGGTAACTTGTACAAGGTCTTGGTACAGAAAACCTACCTCCGAGTGTGCGCCGTAGAAGTCTTCGGTTTTGCCGGCCAGCTTTGGGGGCGCTGTATAGCTGTGGGTAAGCGTCGGAGGGAGCGTGTTTGTACCCCGGATGGTCCGACCCAACAATCCTGATGGGAAGATGTTTGTCTGCATGTCTTTGTGGTACTTGTCGTAAAGCAAGTTGGAGGCACTGAGTACCGGCAGCCCTCTGGTTTCTTTGTCAGCCTTGAAGGGGACTTTTGGGGCATCTTTGAAGGAACCGGGTGTCGCACCTACACCATGCGTGTACATGGACAACCTTGCTGGTAAAGAAGATACCTGATACGGTCCGTCAGCAGCCTGAGGCTTGAAGTGGGGATTTCTGCGGATATAAGTGATGATTTTTGGGCGGACTCCTTTGGGTTTAAGTTTGGGTGAAGGGGAGCTCTCTTTGGGGCTTGAGTTATGGCTTGAGTTGGGGGTGCTCTGCTGGTTGTTTAGAGGCGCTTTGGGGATTCCGGTGGGATTGACGTTGGTTTTAAGCGGCGCTCTCATGCAAGCGCTGTCATGGCCCTGAGCTGATGTCCTTGCGTCAGGGCTGCTTCCTGATGGGGCGTGTTGAACTCCTCTACGTGCGTCCTTAGAGATGAGGTACATCGAGGCTTGTCTGCTAGGTGAGCCCTGGGGGGTCCTGAGAGGGGAGTGGGGAGGCGTAAATGTCCTTTTGGGACTGGAGCAGTTGCGTCTGTAGGTGAACTGAGTCTGGGGTCGCTTCTCCGTAGGGGAAGATTTGGAGGTGTTTGAAGTCGACTTTGTCATTGAACCCGGCTGCTTGTCCACGAACAAAACGTCTTTTTTGGATGGCTGGTTGGGCTGTTTGGATTGGAAGACTCCATATGTGTTGTACAGGTGCGAAAAATCTGACGGTTCACGTAAAGAGGATTTTGTAAGCTTTTTGTTCGCCCCGTTGTGAGTGTGACTTGGTGAAAGTGTTGTGGTGTTGTGGAAGGACGCTCGCCCAACTTCAGCACCCTGACCGCCGCTAAGTTCTGCCAAGTTTTGAGCTCTACCCATTTCCGACTGGCACAGCGGTCTGACAAGCTGCTGTTGCCTCGCTGGTAGAACTTTTTCCTCGAATCCAGTCCTCCTCCTTTGGCCCAGACCGCCATCAGAGGAGGATCCGTTCCTATACTGGATTCTCTCTTCTGGACTGTGGCATTGATCAGGAATCTCCTGGAAACGCAACGGCGGTGGTTTGTTATCTTCTTGAGCGGCCCTTCTTAGTGCTTGGCCTGAGGTAGAGTTGTTGGCATAACAAATGTCCGTCTTCGAGCTGGGCAGACAGATAAAAGTCTCTCGACTAGAATTCAGGGTACTGGACAGACTTCCACTGAGATTCATTGTGGACAGATTGGAGACAAAGACATTTGTTTCCGACTTGGACTGCTTCAGTCCTCGTCTGCCTGTGTCGGTTTTCTCTTCTTGGTTTAAGCCCATCACACACGTTTCTTGCTCTGCACTATGACTTGTATTTTTTCTCCACTCATTTTGGTCTCTCTGAGTTCTGCTCTCCACTTTGTTGCTGTCGTTGTCGTTCCTCCTCGCCCCAGTTGAAGCAGAGCTGGCAGTTGAACTGGAAGATATTGACATCGGACCCTCGTCTTTACCTTCTCCGGTGCTTCCCCCATCTTCGTCATCGTCATCTTCTTCATTGGGGTTTTTCAAGAACGTACGTATGTCCGGGCACTCCACAAGCTCGATGTCTCTCAGCCCGGGCTCGGAACATTGCTGCTCAGAGCCCCAGATGATCATCTTGTGGTGGGATTCACTTTGTGACACCAGAGGCGGGAGCGAGGTCGTATTGCACCCGGTGTCCTCTAACAATCCTCCTTGATCACTTAATGAAGTTAATTGATTGGCATTGGCATCGCCAGAGGGAGGGAATTGGATTGGGGCTTTGTTTGTGTTCTTTTCCGCTCTCTCGACAACCCCGTGTCCCCTGAAGCTAGTTGGAGTGCTCATTTTGGACCCTTTCTGTTGAGCGCTCAGGCAGATACCTTATTAATCCCGAAGGAAATTCCAGAGCCGGAGGCCATTGATTGACTTGGATGACAGTCTGTTTTTCCCCTCCCTATTTTGTTCAGGATCTTTGTGACGCGGTCCTCCCAAAATAGAATTTCAGGACGTTTATTTATTTATTTATTTCTTTTTACATCAGCTCACCACTCATCTTGCATTCCTTTGAGCAAGCAAAGCAGTCTGTTGTGACGCTGCATCTGAGGACTCCTTCATTCTGAAAGACGAAAAACAAACAAACCGAGGATCGTAAGACAACAAGCTCCGCTCATTTGTTGAATATTTTCAAAGGCAATTTCTAAAATGATATCATTCCTGCTCAGTCGGTTTCATCACATAGCTTAAGTGTTATAAGCAGCATTTGTTTTGTATCTCCTGAAACTGCAGGCAAAATCTTTGCGTGTTCAAAATCTCAAAGCAAGAGTGCTATCAATGAGTTCAGGTAGCTATGAGATGGAATACGGCATGAATGAATGAATGAGTTGAGTTAGGAGGGGAGGCTCGGGCTGGCTTAGGCTCGGCACTGTTTGCTTGTTAGCCTGGAATTACTCCGGGGATTCACTCAGAGAGGTGAAGAGGAAGGAGGAGGGTGTAAAATGATTTGTAATGAGCACTTTCCTTTAAGCGACGCTGGAATTAAAAGACCTGGGACAAAACATGTTTTTATACCCTGGTAGCAGTGGTTTGTTCAGTTTTTTTAAAATATTTTTTTTGCATTCTGCGATCAGGCGATAACATGCTAGTGTCGAGGAGCAGAAGCAAAAGCACCGGCTCAGCGTGGATAAATCCATATTGTTGGCCTGATCTCTACAGGGGGTTAACGCTCTCCTCAAGCACACCATATGGTTGAATCTACCGCCAGTCTCTCGTGTTCAGCAAAACGACAGCCAGCTATCTACTTGCTTTGCAACAAAAATTCTAATGGATGATGTTAAGCATGTTGTGCCTTAAGTGACAGTGTGCGGAAAAAAAATTTTTTTTTGGATGAAACCAATCAGTTGTTTTTGACCTCCTATTGGATGTGGGGGCCCCTCCAATGAAAATTCATCTCCATGAATACTTGAATACATTTCAAGTTTGCAAACGGGAGCTCCTGCGGTTTAATAATAAGTGCAGCAAGGGGCTTTCGTACTCATTAGCGTGTGGCGCCTCTTGGTGTGATGCTGGAGAGAATGGCAAAGACAGCAGCTTCTGATTCCTGTGGCAGGGATGTGATTTTTCCGCTAATTCGCGGAATTCCGCTTTTTTTTTATCTCCCCCCCCAAAAAAAAATCGATTTTGCTCTAATATGAGTTACTTTTCATTTGGTCATGATACAATTATTTGTTCATGAAATTTGAACTCTTCAACATTATTTACGTGTTAACTTAGTAATCACATTAGTTAGATATGATGATATTCTCAGTGATAGTTTTTAAAAGCAAAGGCAGGCCAATGTTTTTGAATGTGACTGATTTTGAGTTGACTAAAACTGCCATTTTATATTGGATAGTTCAATATACATTGAAAATTTATGCTGTTGTTTTGTCTATTTCTTTGTCATGTGAGTGCATTGAAAGTACTTAAAAACACGGAAAACCCATGAGCTCCGGGGGGCTTTGCCCCCAATGTCCCCCCACCAGGGCACTGCCCTGGACCTAGCTGGGTGCCAGCGGCCCCCAGACCCCCGGCTAAATTTTCAGATAATTTCACTTTGGTCAAATCACATCCCTGCTGTGGCCGCGGTGAGGTTACCTTTGGTCAAATGTGTCAAGCTAAGATAGAGAGTAAAAATAGAAGCAGAAAAAAAAGACTTGGCTTATAATGTTGTCAATGCAGTCACTTGATTTTATTTCTCTTGGCTATTGGTGGTTTACCAAATATTGTTCCATGCAGTGATGTGGTGTACTGAATACTGCTTGGTGGAAACGTGGCGGTTTGTTTTTGTTTTTTTTTTCTACCACAGGATCATTCCAAGGTTGTGTTGTATCAGGAACACCAACCGCTGCGAAACGAAAACCCTGTCGGTAGACGAGCGCACAAACAAATTGTAAAGCTTACCCAGCATGCTCTCTGCTCCACTTTGCCTCGCTGCTAATATTTACCCTCAATTGGTGAGCACAAACAAATTAGATTAGCTAATTATAAGCGCATGCACAGAAATAATTTGAAAAGCCAGGAGAGCAGTGGGATATGTGAGAGAGGGAGAGAGAGAGAGAGAGAGAGAGAGCAGAGCGCAAGTATAGAATTCAGTTGACTGATCAGTCCTAGCATTGATGCAGCCTTGGCAGCCGTTCTGATGGCAGCACTCTTTGGCTGCTGAGCCCAAAGACGGCATCAATCTGCTCAGAATTATTAGTAGAAATTAGAGGAGTCGGTTGATTTTTTTTTTTTTATTTAAAATCCTAGTTAATCGCATTACTTCAATAATTAACTCAGGATTAATCGCAAATTAATCACACATTTTATATCTCACCTTAAATCTGAATTTATAATAAAGTGTCTAATATTCCCCCCCCCCCCCAAAAAATTTTCATACTCTTGTTAACAAAAGTGGGAAGAAATATTAACCCAATAGAGATATGGTTGCATTTTTTAGTCATTGAAACAGTAATTTTAAAACAATTCATATTATTTTTTAATTAAAAATAGGTACTGTAGCGGTCATTTTTCTGTCACTAGATGGCATAATTGTGTTTGGAAGACAACGGTGGCAGCTCAGTGCATTTTTCTTTCCATATTAAGAACCGACTCATTTTTAACATGAAGTAACTTGGGAAATTCTGCACATTTTCAAAACTGTAAAATACAACTTTGACGCCAGTTTCCACAAACATATGCATTGTTATTTAATTTATTGCTCCTAAATTGTGCGTTACAGTGACTCCTTTGCACATCGTTGAATGCTTTTATTTTGTTAAGTTCAATACGGATGCAAATGACTCAACTTTACCGCAAAAGGAAACATAAAAGATCTTTTCATATTAAGAGCTATCTAATTTTTAACATGAAGTGACTTGCAAACTTTTGCACATTTTTAAAATTGTAAATTACAACTCGACGCCAGTTCTCACAAAGCCAAGAGCACGACGCACGACGGTGTTACATTCACGAGCTACTTTCTGGAGTTTTCTTTTTCATTTCCTGCCATTATGCTTGAAGTTGCAGTGGAATTATAAAATAAGACCGAATGAGTATTCCTGGCCATGAGCATGAGGTGAACAAGGTAGGAGCATTTGTAAGAAAGATTTTCTTTGCTTCGCATGACATCTGAACTCCGCCGGGAGAAATGTAAGATGCAAAAAAAAAAAAAAAAAAAGAGCAGTCCTGCTTCGGTTGTCATGGCGATGCTATTCACGGGAACGACAAAATCCACGTATGGTCTTTGGTGAGTGAGAAAGGTCAGCGGCAGAAAGAGACGGTCGCTATTGTAGGTTAGCGGGATGCTTTTAAACCCGCATGCTGTGCTTTCGGTTCTGCCAGAATCGTGACTCGCGACGCCGCTCTGATCGGGCCGGTCCGAGAAAAAATGAATGAAAGCCTGGATTGTTAACTCTTTGACTGCCAAAAACATTAAATAACGTTTAGTAAAAATCCTATGGAGGAGTGCCAAAGACGTTTAAAGACGTTTTTTTTTCAAAACAGAGGTAAAACTAACCATTTTCTATTATTGATTACTGAAAAACAGAATAAGATAGAAACAAACTTTTTTTTTTCTGATGAAAGATGAGAGTCCAATCTTTCATTTGGTAGTATGTGCGTTTCCATAGTCCAAACACATAATTTTCTGTGGACCTTGAAAGATCAGTCAAAAATGCTTAAATCGGCTGGCACCCACGGCATCCCTTTTCTGAAAACAGCAGTAATGTATGTTCATATTTCATCTATAAGAGGAGCGTTTGTTGGTGATCACAGGAGCGAAGAGAGAGTGGAGGACTTAATGAAGTCAACTTCCCTTATGGTCTGCTAATGAGCACGTAATAGCCCTCATTGACAGGACGTATTACGTTGCGCTATCGGAGCCCAGTTATTTTTATAGCCTTCATTTCAAACGTTAGCGGTGAATTTAATTAAAGGTAAGCAAATAGTACATCGTGGTATGTTTGCGTTTACATCATGACAACACTAATGTTTGTTGGATGGGTGTAAGCGGGGGGAAGCTATAATGCGCGGGACAGGGGTGTGAAATTTTTTATTTGTCACATGATGGTACAGATGACTAAATTGATGGTACGGATGATTAAATTAAGGGTGCAGATTCCTTTTTTTTTTTTTTTCTTTTTTCTCAGGAAAGCTCAGTATTGTTCATTCGATTTGACATCATCATTGCTCTCCCTTTTTTTTTTTAATATATATATACATATATATATATATATATATATATATATATATATATATATACATATACACACACATATATATATATATATGTGTGTGTATATGTATATATATATATATATATATATATATGTATGTGTGTGTGCGTGTGTGCGTGTGTGCGTGCGTGCGAGCGCGTGTGCATTCATCAGTTCACCCAAAGCCCATCAAAAAAAATCCCATACTCATAATATAATATAATAGTAAATTGCCAAATGCAGAAACATCAATGTAAGTTATCACGGTAAGGTATCAGGGTGCAGATTACTGAACGGAGGGTAGCATTTAGTAAACAGAGTACAGAATAGATGACGAAACCGGGGGTACAGATTACTAAACTGTAGATGGAGATGACTAAATTGAGTGTGCAGTTAACTAAATCGAAGACGCCTATTACTAAACCGGGCGTGCGGATTAGTAAATAAAGGGTACAGATGAGTAAATGGTAGTAAATGAACTGCCATGCCAAATCCACTGGGAGCAAATTAGGGTTCAGTATCTTGCGCAAGGGAACTTCGACATGATCATATAAGGGTTGAGGGTCGAACCCACAACCTTTTGGTTTGGGAGACGACCACTCTACCACCTGAGCCACGCCGCCCTTACTCAATTGAATACAGACGCTCCCCTACTTACGAACATTCATGTTACGAACAACGGTACATACGAACGTGTCAAAAAATGTTCGGAAAGAGATGCTGTAAGTTCGATTTTTTTATTGCGCACCTTTTTCTGAGTACTGTAGTGCTTCTTTCCGCCGCTAATAGCGACGCTTGGCGCCGTGAGAGCTCACCCAGCATTGGAGGCTCAGCAACGTGTCGAGGAGGAGGAGGAAGAAGAAGAAACGCCCGTCGCTCATAGATAAAGCCATCGCACTCTTCGAGCAGCAAGAGCCAAATATTGAACAAAGGTTGCAAATCAATTGAATGATGCCATACGGTGCTACCGCATCATTTATGATGAAAAAAGAAGAAAACTGTGCAATCGTCGTTAGATCGCTTCTTTCGGCCAGTTTCTAGCTCTTTGACTGCCAAAAACGTTAAATAACGTTTAGTAAAATCCTATGGAGGAGTGCCAAAGACGTTAAAAGACGTTTTTTTTCCACAACAGAGGTGAAACTAACCATTTTCTATTGTTGATTACTGAAAAACGGAATAAGGTAGAAACAAACTTTTTTTTTCTGATGAAAGATGAGAGTCCAATCTTTCATTTGGTAGTATGTGTGTTTCCATAGTCCAAACACATAATTTTCTGTGGACCTTGAAAGATCAGTCAAAAAGCTTAAATCGGCTGGCACCGGCGACAACCCGTTTCTGAAAACGTCTGGCAGTCAAAGAGCTAGTAAATCCTCCAAGGAAGATACTCATCTACCCTCATCTTCTTCTCCGCGACCCTCAACTTCTTCCTACATTGAAGTTACGGAGGAGGAAGTAACTTTTGAAGCCCATTCCAGCGACGACAAAGAACCTCTCATGATATAAAATCCTCCTCTTCCTCCTCCTCCATCATCTCCTTAAGCATCGAGTACATCTTCCAAAAGTAAGTTAAACAAAATAAATTTTATTTATCTTATTACGTACATGTACATACTGTGTGTGTGTCTCGCTCTCTCTCTCTAACATACGTAGTACAGTACTGTACGTATTCTCTCCATTTTATTAATTTTTTTTCAGTACAAACCAATGCAGGTTACTTGTACAAGCCTTAAACATACTTATATAAACCTTCAATATACTTATATAGGCTTTAAACATAAATTATAATACAAAATATAGCACTGAAAGCAACTTACGAACAAATTCACCTTACGAACGATCGCTCGGAACGTAACTCGTTCGTAAGTTGGGGAGCGTCTGTATACAGTTTAGTAAACGCTACAAAATCAATTGAAGGCACAGATTATATTAATGAATATTATTTTTCTCATGCGTTGACACCACAAGGGTCAGCATAACGTTTAACCAGGATTTTGTTTCATGTCGAGAAAGAAGCACATTGTTTCCAACAAAGCCACCAACCGCTACCTCCATGTGCACGCGGGCGGACACATGCCTTCTCTCGCCGCTTTTGTCGTGGGTTCCAGTAGCACATGTGGATATCACACAAGCCATTTGTCTTCGGCTTATTGCGCTCTCCCCCCCCCCCCCCCCTCCGGAGAGCGGACAGGTTCTACACGGCGTGGTCACACACACACACTTAGGCTCGCACTCCTGTCACATCTCCTCTGTTCCATCCACACTCCCAACGTGTGAATTCCAGCAGAGTGAGGAGGAAGCGAAATGGAAGGAGCGTTGACATGAGCATAACCATAATTGATGGCGGCGGAGTGGCCGCACATGACATAATTAGATTTAGCGCCGCGCTTACATAAAAATGCAGTGTAGCGGTTACCCCTCGACGTCAACATCCTCTCCTCCGTTACTGCGCGTACAGTACAGTGTATTTGCCTGCTTGCAATTCATCTCGAATGGCGCCTTTTTCATCCATGCGTATTTTTAGATGCTTTCCCACGGCTCGGAACAGGCATGTGATTTTTCCGCTAATTCGCGGAATTCCGCTTTTTTTATCTCCCCCCCAAAAAAAAAAAATCCGATTTTTTTATTTTATTTTATTTTATTTTTTATTTTTTTAGTAGTTCATTGTGTATGCACATGACTCCGACAGATAACATCTTCTGCTATAACAAAGACATTTGTGGTATGCTCTAATATGAGTTACTTTTCATTTGGTCATGATAAAATTATTTGTTCATGAAATTTGAACTCTTCAACATTATTTATGTGTTAACTTAGTAATCACATTAGTTAGATATGATGATATTCTCAGTGATAGTTTTTAAAAGCAAAGGCAGTCCAATGTTTTTGAATGTGACTGATTTTGAGTTGACTAAAACTGCCATTTTATATGGGATAGTTCAATATACATTGGAAATTTATGCTGTTGTTTTGTCTATTTCTTTGTCATGTGAGTGCATTGAAAGTACTTAAAAACGCCCCCCTTGTCCCCCCCCAGGGCACTGCCCTGGACCTAGCTGGGTGCCAGCGGCCCCCAGACCCCCGGCTAAATTTTCAGATAATTTCACTTTGGTCAAATCACATCCCTGAACTCAGTCAAGTAAACCTGAGTTTTCCCTACTTACATTTTTGGGTGTTGATTTTTAGAGTTAGATCTGTGATTTTGCAGTTGATCACCTAGTCTTGCATTAACTGCATTTAACACCTTCAAAAGCGTTGTTTTAATAATATTTAGAAAATAGGCACTTTTAAAGTGTTTAATTTAACTCGGTTGGTGTTGAATTAATAGTGACTGCTGATTTTGCTTTACAGCCCAGTTTCTCCCATTGCAGCCTTTTTTGTTGTACGTAAATGAATAAGAAGACATCGTTAGAGCACTTGATATAAAATACAATACAAAGTGAAAGGCCATTTACTCCAGTTTTCAGAAGCGGACATTTTACTATTCTAACCCTTGACCTCACATAGTCTTTGTTTTTGTCCTGTGTTAGACATGGGACGTGCAATTGGGTTTTCCCCGTACATCTAAATATGACTTCATCTCTAAAAGAAAATCCCTCGTCAGTTCACTCCTTTAGCAAAATAATACGGAGTTAACGAGGGCGGCTGACGTCATCAATCCCATTTTTATCCATAAACAAACCCCAATAATCCACCATCTTCCTCCCTCATTTACATTCGGATGCCTTTCCGCAACCCAGGGGGGGAATTCATTCGTCATCACAAAGGCGGGGCTCTAACAGGATTTGGGGTCAGAGTGGGCGTTCGTGCCTTGACGAATGAGGAGGAAGTGGAAATCGGATCATCTGCAATAAAAGCGGATTTATTTCAGGCGGCCGACGTTGGCTACCTGCTAAGAAAGCATCAGCAAATACTCATAGAGCAGTAATAGGATGTATTTGCTGAAGTGAGGTGAAAAATTGCCGGCGCTCGTTCCCCAGCATGCGGCCGCTCGCACAATCGCTTTGACTGCTTGCCATTTACGCGTCTAAAAATAGCCCACTCATTAACACAATCAACACCTCCAGAAAGGTGACGCGATGAAGGACAGTTAAAGATGCGCTGTTTGTCGAGACGCCACCGACGCACTCAGTTGGTGACCAGCGAGAGACAAAGAAAATTTGACAGCATGCACACACAAAAAAAAAAAAAAAAAACCTTCTAATGAACATGTTATCCTTAAGGATGTTGCAATTATTCCTCTTTATCGGGCCCAGCAGACCTCAATATAGACGGACGTCCTAGCCGATGACGCTGTCATGAGGAGAAGTTGGCGTTTCCCGCACGCTGGCTCTGCATTGTTATTAGCAAACAGCCTGGAGGAAAACCATTCACTCTCACGTGGCTGCACGAGGAGACAAAGAAAAGCAGAGGAGGAGTTCAAACGCGGCGCTCGGGAGATTCCACAAACGCGCGGGACTGGCAGGAAGTTAGCCTTTGCCCACGCAGACGTAGCAAAGCGGTCAGACAGAAAGCAGGCAGATGTGCAGACGGCGCCGATAACGAAGGCGTAGACGTCTGTTGTTCTCGGAGAATGCAAAAACCCTCAACAACAAGGTGATGCGGAGGGAAAGAAACAGAGCGTGGTTGAATTTTCTCGCTAGCCTCGTCGTGTGGAAATGCAATAATAAGCCAAGTGGCAATGAAGCGCCGGGAACGCGTGGGGGGAGGGAGAGCTGCTAAAGGAGCAGTGAGAGGTGAAGGCAAAGCAGAGAGCCGGCTGGAGGTTTTGGTAGAAGGTTGTTAGGGGGGACAAGAAGTAAAGAGTTTGAGAAGCGAAGCTGGATTGGCCATCTGCCATACAGGGCAGATACCCGGTGGGCTGGCGGTTTTTGCTGTTTGCATTGGCACCCGAGATAAAATGATTAGCGTTAACCCGTACAGGTTGGGTGTTTGACATTTGAGGCCTTCAAGTTATCCAAAGAATAGACTGCGGGATTTTTTGCCGACGTGTACAAATCCATGTTTATTTATGCATATGAAGTGAGCACGTGCGCTCACGTCATTAAACCAACATGCACTTGGTAAATGCAAAAAAGTTGTAAGAATGTGAGAGCCGTGTTCAAGCTCCTCATCCAATGTCCTCCTCGCGTGCGGAAGAGGCCCTCAAGCAAGGCACCTTCCAGACAAAGGCAGTTTGTAGCGCATGTATGCTTGTGTGTCTCTAGCGCAGACGCACACACACTCGCGCTGCGTCTTTTCACAGTGTAAAAAAAAAAAAAAAAAAAGAGATTAGGAAAGTAATTGCAGCCCTCTTTGTTGTCTCACACACATTCACGAATAATGCACTCGCACATTTCAATCCGCAACATAATAGCCACTGCGGTATTGAATATATTTGCTTTTTCTTTTTTGTCCAAGCAAAGCGACAAACGCAATCGAACCAGACAAATTCAAATATTTATTCTCCCTCCAAGTGTTAGGGCCACATACAAAAAAAAAAAAAAGTCAAAGTAATGCATGAACTAAATTGTCATAATTTGATGAGAATAAAGTAGTAATATAATGGAAAATAAAGTTGAAATATGATTATAATAATTTATAATTAATTTTGTGATTATTATGTTTATTTTTATTATTATGTTTATTTTAAAAAAAAATATTTAACAACAATTAATAGTATAATTTTTATGGTGACTCTCTGAAAATGGTCCTGGTGAATTTTGACATACACTCATTAAAACTATGACTTTTTTCTCATAATTTTACAACTTTATTACCCTTATGGTTTTTATTATTATTAATTTTATTTTTTTTACTTTTTGACTTTTTCCTTAAAATTGCATGAGACAAATTTAATTAAAATGAATAATTTTCAATGATCTTTTTCCAAGTTGTTCTTAACTCTTTGACTGCCAAAAACGTTAAATAACGTTTAGTAAAATCCTATGGAGGAGTGCCAAAGACGTTAAAAGACGTTTTTTTCCAAAACAGAGGTGAAACTAACCATTTTCTATAGTTCATTACTGAAAAACGGAATAAGGTAGAAACAAACTTTTTTTTTCTGATGAAAGATGAGAGTCCAATCTTTCATTTGGTAGTATGTGTGTTTCCATAGTCCAAACACATAATTTTCTGTGGACCTTGAAAGATCAGTCAAAAATGCTTAAATCGGCTGGCACCCACGGCATCCCTTTTCTGAAAACGTCTGGCAGTCAAAGAGTTAAAATACATATTGGGTGTAGAACAGCCAATAAAAAGGGGCCATCAAAAATAATTGTGATTTTACACCTTTTTAAACCCACCTTTTTTTCTTCTTCTTATATTACAACTTTATTTGACTTACAAGATGTTCTAAAAAAAAAAAAAGTCTCCCGGGATTTTATTTTTTTTTCCACGTCTCCTCATGCTCTCTTACCTCATTGTTAGTCTCTATTTCCTCCCTTTCTCCTCTTCCCCCTTTTCTGTCCTATAAAATGACCTTGAAGGTCGAACCCGTGCACTCCACTCATACACCCACCGTGACAACATGTCTCACATGTGCATAATAGTGTCGGCCTACAGTACTGCAAGCTGCTGAGCCACACAACTCACTCCAAGGCGCAACCCCCCCCACCCCCACCCCCTGGCGGGTTCACTGGCAGAGATCTGCTGAATTGATCGCCGTTCAGACATTGCAGAGGTCAGACGTAATGAATCAATCACGCATGCATCAGCATCTCCCCGCAAGGCGAGCCGAGGCCACGGCCGGCCAGACTTTGATGCAGTGTCAAATCACCGCTCCAACAAATACTGTGACATCGACAACCCACAATTTTGGGGGGGATTTTGGATGAGATAGTTGTGCAGCGCTAACGAGCACACGATTGCCCTCCTTTTGTGCACACGTGCAGTTCAAGGACAAGCTGACCGTCAGACAACACTCAATCAGGACGAGAGGCAGCCGGCCGTGGGCGACAATGCGCTTACCTTTCGTTGACCCGGCCCCTCCCCCTTCCTCCCCACATGCCCACAGCACCCGCAGAAATTACGCTTCACGCAAATGACGACAAAAAGTAGCTTGAAAGCTGCTTTGGGTTGGACACGGCTGCTTGTTTACTTAAGAGGCCAAGAACAGTTGTGGCCCAAAATAGAAAGGTGTTGCCGAAAGAGAGATGAATTATTCATGCCGCAGCATCTGACTTGGGGAAAAAAAAACAAAACATTCCCTCTTGAATGAGTTTAGTCAGCGTGACGGTGTGTCAAATTCACATTTTGAGTTGCAACAAAGCCTTTTTGTTTTTATGCCCGAGATTCCATTCCAGAGGACCACGGCAGGAGTTGGACCTCAAGCTCTGATCATCATTAGCGACTTGACCCGCTGCATCCGTCCGTCACAGCGGCGCTATCTTTGCCGTGTGACCTGGCGTCGCGCCGCTTTTACAGTCTCATCGTATAAACACGCATGACACCTCTCATATGAGAAATAGAAATAAGTACAAATCGATATGCGTAAATGCAAGCCACCGGGTAAGACAAAGCAAATAATCAAATAACCCCCCAAAAATGCGCGGCTTACCGTTACATGCGCAGCCACCAGAAGCACGCGTGTGCCTTGCACCCGCTTCCTTTCAGGATGAAATGGTGCGAAGCGGGAGGGAGAGAGATGCTGCGGACAGAAGGAGGAGGAGGAGCTGATGATGGTGGTGCTGATGCTGCAACCACTCTTGGCGATGTCAGTGTGCCAGATTTTCTGTCTCTGCACCACAGCGCCCCCTGCTGGATTTTGGCCAGCATTGCCGTTGTTCAACGCTCGGAAAAATCGAATCCAGTGTTTCCCCAAGCAGGCTCCCTAAATGGAGCGTTGCACATTTTTAATAAATCTCGGCCAATGTTCACGTTTTCAAATAAGAACAATACTCTTTATGTGTGTAGCGCCTTTGAAATGTCACGTATATCATATTATCAGTAACAGTAGTAGTTTTTTAAAAATATTATTTATTTATCATACTCTCCTATATATTATTTATGGACCTCTGCAACGTAGTAATGCTTCCTGTTTCACTCTTTTTTCAGGGATGTAATTTGACCAAAGTGAAATTATCTGAAAATTTAGCCGGGGGTCTGGGTAGTGCCCTGGTGGGGGGACAAGGGGGGCGGAGCCCCCCGGAGCTCATGGGTTTTCCGTGTTTTTAAGTACTTTCAATGCACTCACATGACAAAGAAATAGACAAAACAACAGCATAAATTTTCAATGTATATTGAACTATCCCATATAAAATGGCAGTTTTAGTCAACTCAAAATCAGTCACATTCAAAAACATTGGACTGCCTTTGCTTTTAAAAACTATCACTGAGAATATCATATCTAACTAATGTGATTACTAAGTTAACACATAAATAATGTTGAAGAGTTCAAATTTCATGAACAAATAATTGTATCATGACCAAATGAAAAGTAACTCATATTAGAGCATACCACAAATGTCTTTGTTATAGCAGAAGATGTTATCTGTCGGAGTCATGTGCATACACAATGAACTACTAAAAAAATAAATTAAAAAAAAAACAGATTTTTTTTTTGGGGGGGAGATAAAAAAAAGCGGAATCCCTGTTTTTTTCTTTTTTAAACTAAAGTGCATTAAGATTTACTTCCGCTCATAAAGGCACAAGAGCCACTTAAGTGATTTGGCCATCATAAGCATCGATTATGACATTGCACAACAATCGTCATACGATGACCTCATTGATGATTTTCCATCCAGAAAATGCAGCCACGTTTTTCCTTGTCAAAAGCACACATGCATGTTTACTTTAGACTTGTTGGTGTGTTTGTTTCAGCTTGAAGTCAAGACGCATATTTCTGGTAAATACTATGAAGTTCTTTTTTTTAAAGTTGCAATCTTATTTTTGTAACATTTCACCTTTTATTCTCATACATAAACTTGTAAGTTTAAAAAAAAATTTTCTTTGATGTGGCCCCAATAATATTAATATTGTTACTTAAAAATCTCATGACATTATTTAGTCCAGAACCTACCAGAAGATGGTGATGGAATACCAAAAGACAGTTAATTTAAAAAACAAAAAAAACAAAACATTTGGCATTGTGAATGGTGAGTGTGTAGTTAACAATTGGTGTGATATATATATATACTTTTTTTTTTTTTACATGGATGGGATGTTGTTGATTCAGTGACAATGAGAAATGCATTTGAATAAATAAATCGAGAAAAGGGGGATCCACTCTTCATGACAAAATTAATTGAGTGCTACGTAATAAAAAAAAAAACGAAAAAAAAAAACGACAATATTGTTTTTTATTCTTTCAGACAGATAACCAGCAAATTTCTGTCTGCATGAACAAAACAGGTTTAAGCAAGTTCAAATGGCAAACACATACACAATTCATGGAGTTTATTATCACTGTACAGCACAATGTTTTTTTTTTTTGGGCGTCTCCTGAAAAGCTCCGATACAAGCAGAATGCTAAAATGCTATCCCCACACACACACCCGTTCAACTCCCAACTACAGTCTTGTCTTGTGCTAATTCCAGTGACGGGAAGTGAAGTCGGGGGATTTCGAATCATCCCGAGAACACGTGCGACTGTACAACATCGCTGTCATCAAATCATCTGTAGACAATTTGTACACCAGACATACAAAATAAAAACAAACCACTCCCAACATTTACAAATAATTTACTTGAAGTAATATAAACAAAAACATATGTACATATCCTTTTATTATATTCTAGTTTTCTATATTCTATATTCCCAACCCGCGCGGTAAATGGCCTTAAAAATAAGACCATCACAGCAAACTAGAAATAGTTGTGGCTAATGTAAATAGAAGCCACGTGTTACTATAATTAATGTGTACAAATTTTAAAGCAAAATGCAGGTTTGTTTATTTGGATCCATAAAAAAAAAAAAAAATGAATTGAAAGGCTTTAATAATGGGGAAACGTATAGAATGATATAAAAGTGGGTAAAGTGTATAATAAAGTAAAAGTGAAACTCCACAATGTAATAAGCAAGGGGTGCGAAAGGACACAGCAGCCAGCACTGTGAAAATGTTCACGCAATGCTCAACACTGGTCAGATTCATCTCTTAGATCCCAAAAGTACAAAGTTGCGACCTTATTCTGGACACATCATCACCGCCATCCTCCGCTTCTGCCTCAACAGGTGCGGCCATTTTTGCTGCCACTGACAGATAGCAATAACATTAGAACTCAGCCATTTGTGTTAATGTGTCCTGCCAGAAGAGGAGGGGGGGGGGGCGGGGGGGGGATTTCAACATCTCTTGCATAAGTGTTCGCAGATCTTCCCATGCGGAAGTATCACTTTATGCATTACAAATAGAAGGCAATATTATTACGCCAGTTACCATCACAGTAAGGCACGTTACAGTGCACTGAGGTCACAGGATGTCCCTTGTCTTTTTAATGCCAATAAGACACGCTTGTCCGAATGACACGGCGGTTGCCAGAGGCGGTTGCCAGAGGCAGCTGCTCGCGTATGCAAATCAAAAGCGGCACCTACGAGTCTCCGCCGTCGTCGTCGTCCCTGACCTCGATGCCGTTGTGAAGGAAGGCCTCCTTTTCGGGCGTGGTGGATACGGAATCGCGGTTGAAGCCGTTCATCTCCGTGTCGGGAGACGCGCGGGCGCCACCCCCCGCCGCCGCCTCGGCGCTGTGATGGATGCCGTAGCAGAAGTAGATCAGAAATCCTGCAGGGAAACAAAATACAGTTGTTGTTCGCAATGTTGGAAATGGGAGCCAGACCGGGCGGGGGTCAGCAACCTTTTCTTTTTTTTCTTTTTTTTTGGGGGCCAAATCAATAACAAAAAAAAATCTGTCTGGAGCCGCAAAACATTTGAAGATTGGAATGAAGGAAACGCTGAGAGCACAAAATAAAAGCATCCCCAATTTTTATATTTCTAAATATATTTTTACACCACTGCAATAACTCTGGTTTAGGCCTCGCATTACCTTCCACTCTGTTCTGTTTATTTTGCACTCTTACTATGAATGATTTGCGTGTTTTTTGTGTTTGTCATGCTTATTATTTTGATATGATTAATGCAGTTGACTTCTGCTGACATTCCATATGCACTTCTGCACTTTATAGACACACTATGCCAGTATTTGGGCTCATAACGTTATCTCTTATTATTTGCAGTGACAAATAAATATCGAATTGAATATTTTTAGTCGTCTGTCTTCTGCCTTTCACCTTTCGTTTGTTGTTTTTATTGATTATATTTATTATATAATATATATTTTTGCAATTTTTCATATATCATTTTTGACTTTTGGTGCTGACGTTTGGTAATTTTATGGTCTGACGTTTTTGACAATTTGTGGACGTTTTATGGTAATTTTCAAGATTTCTTTGTTAGTTTTTTTGGGGGGGACATTTTATAGCGACTTTTTTTAAACATTTTCTTTCGTGCTTTTTTAAAATACATTTTGAGGCTTTTTTTGTTGCAATTCGTGTACGTTTTATGGAAATTTTCAGAATTTCTTCCTTTTTTTAAATTATTTAATTTTATTTGAAATGTTTTCTGCCTTTTTTGGGCCACTTTTTGGACATTTTCAGGCCATTTAAATTTTTAGGGGATTGTGGCATTTTTTTTTGAATTTTATTTTTTTTTAAATCCAAATAAATAATATTTTATTTAAAAAATATTAGTGTCTACTAATTTTCTTAGAGATCAACAGGAAGCCACAGGAAAGGAACTAAAGAGCAAATTCAATGAGTCTTTGTGACAGTTTCTCATTAGGCATTTTGAAATATCAACCAATGTTTAATTAAAGTGGAAAGTGGCTGTTAAAAAGCTTGGGCAAACAAACGGCCGAGCTCTCTTTACTGTTTGACAACATGACCGCATTTTGAGGGTGCTGCAATGCCAGAAAGCGCCACCGCTCCTGCCCACGCCGACTCGCCAACACCAACGCCGACTCCTGTTTACCTAAAGCCATCCAAATGGCAAAGCGCGTCCAGGTGCCTCGATCCAGCTGCATCATCAGGTAGACGTTAACAAACATGCTGATCACCGGAAGAATCGGCAGCAGCGGAACCTACAAAACAAAAATATGACAGCAGGGTGTAAGAGCTGTATAGGAAGCGCGTTTCGTTTCACTCGATGCTCATTTGTGGCGGCGCAAAAGACACAAACCTTGAAAGAGAGCTTTGTTTTGCTCTGCGGCTGTCTCCAGACAATACAAGTGAGGAGGAGGCACACGAGGAAGATAATGCTGAGGAATACGATGTTCCACATAGCTGAGCCTCCCTGGACTGCCAATGCACTGAAAACCAGGATCAGCAGTCCTGCATAGCAACAAAGTAGTGGAGTCAAAACCCGAATGTCTGTCAAATCCAATCCCATTTCAATGATATTTATATCTGCATGTTGTGATGTTTTGGACTTATGTGGATTTCGTTCTCAATTGTCTGGATGAAAACGTGTTCTCAAACTGGCGTCAGGAATTTTAAATTGGAGTTGATTTTTTTTTTCCTTTGATGCTAGAAAGTTGGAAAAGTCACTAAATATAGTTGACAATACTGACTGTAATTCTGCAAAGTATCTCTAAGACTGCTTTCAATAACAACAAGGCAGCTAGTAACCATGGCTAAATATTTCAATTAATTTCTTCCTTTCATTGATATTTAGGTTAAAATTTCCAAAAATAATTAATAAATAATAAAAATTCCCATGGCATTTAAAATAATGAGGGGGTAAAAAAAAATCTATTTAAAAGGCAATAAGGCAAACAGTTTGTGTTTTTCCCCCTTTTTTTTCCCTTCGGGTGGTTCAAACTCCTGCATTCCACTGGAATAGATACGCCCCTGCCCTGAACAGATGTCAAAATTCAGAATTAAAGCAAGACTAATCAGTCACAATTTTTAAAGCGGCGTTTACTTGAGGATCTTAGTTAATCATTTATGTGATATGTTCACAAATCAGCTTCGCACAAACAGCAGAAAGTGAAAGAAAATATTTTTGCTTCTGAAACTGGAATATATTCATTTAATTACAACGAGAAATGTTGTTACTATTTTAGTTAATTAAATGTATTAGCCAAAAGTTGTGTTTTGTTTTTTAAATAAATGCTGAGGGCCGCTCAAAAATAGACGGTGGGCCGCAAATGGCCCCCAATCCGTAGTTTGGACACAGGTGCAGAAACCCTTTCCTAAATGACCGTTCAATAATTTTTCCAGCTGTTAAATGTTTCGCTCCCGTGCATTCTGGCATACCCAAAGCAGAGGCACAGATGTTAACGGTGAAGCCCGAAAGCGAGCTGGGCTCAAAGTTGTCCGGGAAGAACAAAGTCTTGAAGCGGAATCTCTCCTCCACCCCGGGTAGGATGCCCATGCTGCCGTCGCTCTGCTCCATCTCCTCCTGGAAATTGGCCATCTGATACATGGCGCCGGCCTGCTCGGGCTGGTACCTGGCAATCAAACGGGGCGCATCGACTTGAAAGCAGCCGCAACAACCTGCGTCCTCGCCGTAATGCAAAACGCTAGCAGGCAATAATCCCGCGTATGCCTTCTGTCAATCATAATGTCGGCACACGGTCTAAGAGACGATGAGGTGTGAAATTACATTCAGTAAAGACGCGGGGCTCAATTTGAATGCTTGCTTGAGAGCAGACGTCGCAGTGCGAGGATTGCTGAGCGTGCTGATGAGAAGCGCCTGTCGGTGCTATTACTTGTTATTTCCACTCGTCACCCGGGGCAGAACGCGCCACTTTGACTTGGACAGTCAACTATGTCCTGCTCGGGCAACAAATGTAGCTGGATGGACGGACATAAGCCCCTTTTTGCTGATTCTGAACGTGCTCAACTGACCTTAGTACCAAGACACAGGCGGCCACTAATGTATAGGCCAGCAGGGTTCCAATGGACATCAGATCCACCAGATCCTTCAGGTCGAACAGAAATGCCATGATTGCTTGAAAGGGAGAACGAAGGAAAAACGGGTCATTAGAAAATTGGTTGTAATGTGCTCTTTTATAAGCAAAGTGGCTCTGGTTGATCTCTTATACTCTGCTGCCACCTGCTGGCGTTTTTTGTTTATTTTTTTGCTATAACTACCATTGCTTTAAGCCACCTCTTCAGGTCAGAGGCTGCAACAAAGTCTTCTGTGTGCTCCAGCATGAAGAACCAAACAAAAAAATGTAAAAATATATACGTTTTTGGGCAATATTCAAAATATAACGTATTTTTACGTTTTTGGGAGCAAAAATTCCAATTATTGCACTCCACAATTACAAAATCAGCAGAATCGTCCAAAAAAATGTATTAACACTAATTTTGAGTTGTTTAAAAATGTTAAAATAACTACAATTATTGCACTCCACAATTACAAAATCAGCAGAATCGTCCAAAAAAAATGTATTAACACTAATTTTGAGTTGTTTAAAAATGTTAAAATAACTAATTTAATACATTTTGTTTTATCCAAAAGGAACTAGAATTTTATTTGTCTTGATAATATTTCCGTTTAAACATTTTCTTGTTTTGAAAATAAATAAATAATCGATTTTCTTCATAATCGAGCAGCCCTAATATGTAGGTAACTATTCAATTTTAATCTTTGTGTTGTTACATGAGTTTGAAATGATTAAAAAACAACAACAACAAAAAAAAAACGTTTGGAGATCATATTGTGTTAAAGTTACGGTATACTCAAGGGTAGCTTCTTCCGTTAGCATACACACATCTTTTTAAATTTTTAAGTCATCATTCCGCGAAGTCCAAAAACGGCCCATGCAGATGTCTTTGCGTCCCCTATTCGTCTTACCAGACAGAACCCCGGCAGTCATAGTGGCCGTTATGGGGGATTTCCTCTCGCTGACGTGGGCCAGGAAGGAGAAGAGCAGGCCATCCCGAGCCATGGCAAAGATGATACGAGGCAGGGGGAACATGGAACCCAACAGACTGGGGTGGCGTGGGGAGGTAAACAACAGATTGGGGGGACAGACATGAGAACGGGACATGGGGGGGTTGAGAAAGGTCAGTAGTGGGAAAGGGGAAATAATTAGTCAGTTGGAAAGTTGCAGTTTTGCCGCAGCGGGGTGTGAAACCGGCTGCAAATGAGCTTGCAGGCCATGACACGGTGGACTTGATATATTTTGATGCTTGCATGCAGAAAATGTCTTGAATAAGAACCAACTTCCTAACTTGTTTTTCAATCCGCATTCCAATTCTAAAGAAATATCCGTTACAGCGACATCATGCGTTTATCCTCTGAGTAGAAATTGCATGACGTTAGAGAGGATTAGTGAGTTCCTTTTGCATGCTTAGGTACTGGTTTCTTCTAGGACCCTCAAAAAAAAAAAAAAAAAAAACATAATATACAATCTGGCGTCCTCAGCCCTGCAGCATGAAAAAGAATCCGCAAATGGCTGTTTGAAAACATGCGTGTTAGTGTCTCACCTGCCACAATGCCAGAGGTGAGGGTTGCAGTTAGCGGGGTTTTGCTGCGCGGGCTGATCTTGGCCATGAACTGGAAAAGCAGCCCGTCGTCAGCCATAGCCCAGATGACGCGGGGCATTGGAAACATAGAGCCCAGCAGGCTACCACAGGTGGGGGAGGGGGGGGGGAGCAGGAAGTATAGTAACCAGTGCACAGACATCAGGCATTATCTCAAATAGTCAACAATTATGACAAAGCGTTCATCCTGAGTCGCGTGCATAACAACCGTATAGAACAACACATGCAGTGAGACGGTGGCATGCAATTAAACACACGATTTGGATCGTACCACTTGGAATAAGTCGTACTAAACGACAATGGACCCTCAGAAGTCAAATGAAATTCAAAGACATTTTTTCATCTATCAAACCATTCCCCCTTAGGGATTGATGTCAATGTCGTCTCTAGGACTTGGTGGTTACCGGTAATGGGGGCCTATCTCATTTCCTAGCCCCTCCTCCTAACCCCAACCGTCAAAAATGATTGCCTAACCTCAACCATAACCCAATTCAAACCTAAACTCTAAAACCAAGCCTTGACCCTCAAAAAGAGGTCTAAACTTGTGGGGATCAGCAAAATATATAAATATAGTCCCAACTGCTGAAATGCTCATCTTCTGAGAGTCCATGCTAGCAAAAACAACACGGTAGCAAATGACGTCACGCGTACACATTCACAAGTACATCAACTACTTCCCGTCAAGACGGATTTTTAGACAAGATGCCGCTCGCAGTGACCTTTGCTGGTCTCATATCCGCCCACGCAGTCGGACGACACTAAATTCTTCGCGAGCCAAGCCAATTCAAAAATACGCATACGCAAATAGACGTAGCGACGGGAAGCGCATCAAAAACGGGGGGCTTACCTTGTGGACAGCGCGCAAAGGGAGCCGACGGCCACGGCATATTTGGCGCCGTCCCAGCCCACGTACTTGAAGGCCACGGGCAGCGGGCTGTTGCTGTCCAGCAGGTAGTACGGCATCATGAGCGTGAGGGCGCCGGAAACGCAGAAGTAGGCCACGAAGCAGATGAGCAGCGACGACACAATGCCGATGGGGATGGCGCGCTGCGGGTTCTTCGCTTCTTCTCCTAAAATATCAGCAAAATACAAGCCGCCGTCAGGTACACTTGCGCCATGAAATGCTGATTTCATCTCAATTTACTGAGCTCATTTCTTCCGAAAACGTCGAAATATGTTCCCAAAGACGTATTTATATGTTTTTTACATCCACAAGGCTTTGATGCAGCCTCTGAACTGAAGAGAGACGCTTGAAGCAATGGTAGTTAATACAAAAATGGACAGCAGGTGGCAGCAGAGTATGAAATCAACCAGGGCCATGTTGCAACAAGCTACCCCCCCCCCCCCCCCACTGTCTTAAACACGTTTGTAAATAATTATTAAACTTGATTATATTCTAAACGGAAACAGATAGATATATATATATATTTTTTTACTCTAATCTTTCTTTTGGTAGGTTCCATGTTTTGATAGCAATAGAACACAACATTCTGCAGGGATGTGATTTTTCCGCTAATTCGCGGAATTCCGCTTTTTTTATCTCCCCCCCCCAAAAAAATCCGATTTTTTTTTTTTTTTTTTTTTTTTTTTAGTAGTTCATTGTGTATGCACATGACTCCGACAGATAACATCTTCTGCTATAACAAAGACATTTGTGGTATGCTCTAATATGAGTTACTTTTCATTTGGTCATGATACAATTATTTGTTCATGAAATTTGAACTCTTCAACATTATTTATGTGTTAACTTAGTAATCACATTAGTTAGATATGATGATATTCTCAGTGATAGTTTTTAAAAGCAAAGGCAGTCCAATGTTTTTGAATGTGACTGATTTTGAGTTGACTAAAACTGCCATTTTATATGGGATAGTTCAATAGACATTGGAAATTTATGCTGTTGTTTTGTCTATTTCTTTGTCATGTGACAAAGACCCCCAGACCCCCGGCTAAATTTTCAGATAATTTCACTTTGGTCAAATCACATCCCTGATTCTGTGGGCCTTGCCAAACTAGTCAAAATCCAGTAAAACAGCCGGGAGCGAAGGGGATTGCTTCACTGAAAACGGCTGCCAGTGAATGAGTTCATTGCAAAGAAATCTGGATCTGTTTAGTTGAACACAAAGATCATTCTGTTGTTTAATAGCAGCAGGTGGATTCACAGGTTAATAAATTGTGCCTTCTACCAGTTAAAAAAAAAAAATCATTAGTTCCTATGTCACTGTTTGGTCATAACAAATGAATGTTTTTAAACTTTAGCCTCATTTAGTTTTCAGGCCTCTGTAGATGTAAACATTGTGGAAAGACGGTGCAAAGTGATTGATTTAATAATAGTTTCCGCTGCATTTTGCAACAGAATTGCACAAGGAGCTTCTTTTTCGCAGCGGTACGACCGAAACAGCCAACTATTCAACTGACAGGCCGTTACGCAACGACGTTCCCGAGACCAACACTCGGGACTTGTTGTGCAGTTAAATACCACGTTGCGATGACGGGAGCGTCTGGGTCCTTTCACGGTTTTTGACAGGTCAAAGCCACCGACTGGCCCAGATTACACACACTAACGTCTTTCTGCCACGTGTCGGACGGGAAGCGCCCTCATAAATAAAGCTCAAATAATTGCTCAGGGTTAACGGCGCGGGAGCCAATTAGAATTCAGCACATGGAGGGGTGGGACAAGAGGGGTGAGAGGACGCTTTTAAAGACCTTTTACAGAGTGAACAGATTACAAGCTTACAGTACATAAAAGGAAGGTTGTCCGAGTGGTTCTCGTTGCCGGGGTCACAGTTCGTATTGGGCCAAGCACTCTCAAACTTGAACGTTTGTCTTTGCCCCACTTATGTAATAGCGCCAAATGTTTGGACACGCTTTGGGGACATGATCTCTGCTCCAGATCTAGTTACACTCCCCCCCCCCCCCAAAAGTATGTCCACTGGGTGATATTTGGCATGGGGAAATTCGAGGATGACTCCAGGGCCAAGCAAATCAACACTGACCTGTGGTTGCTATGCAGTCGAATCCAACAAATGCATAGAAACAGGTCGCGGCTCCGGAGAGGACGCCTGAGAAACCAAATGGCATGAAGCCACCAACTCCGAGTTCCTCTCTCGTTGGTAATACATCTGTAAAACTAAACGCAGAGGGGGGGGACTTGGATTATGAGCAAGACAGCTGTCATATTTGTAAATGAGCTCTGAGATGAATACAAATTAAGAAAAAAACATAGAAAATGTCAATACAAATGGTTAGCAGTCGCAAAATGTTCCACTCCAATCCTGTAGGTGGCGGTAAGTAGCAAAGTGGCATCTGCAGGGGTAGAAGCACCGCACATCGATTGGCGCAACCATGGACTTGTATGAATGAGCTAGCAATGACGCGTACGCGCCGTTTTGAGAAGCGAAGCCACCGGCGGCCATCTTACGTTGCCACTCACAAAAAGCCCGCCGAACTTGAATACATGGATATTTATGTACAATTAATCAAAAAGGAAAATACTTTTAATTTCCTCTGATGAGGTCTATAGATCCATGGCTGATCGACCCATGGCACAGATGAAAATACAAATATAGTTATAAATAAGTATTACTGTAAAATACAATATATATCGACTCTTTTGTATGGTGGTTGACAGCCAAATGAGTCTCGTTTCCCAAAACCCGAGCTCGTGCATTTTTGATTGGATGCAACATTTGGTGGTGGGCCTGAAAGTGCTTCATGAAAATGTCTCATTCTTCAGCAAGCTAATAGTGATATGCGAGCGTGTCCTCACTTGAAGCTGGAGTTGCTGCTATTACCGGCATGCAGAATTTCATCAGGGTCCAGGTACCAATTCTTCAAAGAACCTTTGACCAGGCCAGAGATCACCATGAAACACAGGACTAGCATGTTGATGCAAGTGAAAACCTTGTTGACCATTGCAGACTCTTTTACTCCAAATGCCAGCAGACCTTAGATGTGAACAAGAAACCGGAGAAAAAAATGATCAATCACATGGTCAGAAAGGGGGCGAAAAAGGTTTTAAAAGCTAAGATGATTTTTATTTTATTTTATTTTTTTTTTTACCTGTGAGGATGATTATAATGACAACTGCAAATAAGTCCGGATATTCTGCCAGCACTCCTGGCGCATTCATTTGCATGTACCCTCTGCAGAACTCCTCTATCCGCTTCCCTATCAACTCATCAAAGGTCGCGCTCCATGCTCTGGCCACGCTAGCAGTACCTGAATGGCAGGAAGAATGATTGAGACTTCATGTTTTTGTCACATTGAAACAACATTTGATGCGGTTTTATAATGAGAAGTGGGCATTCCGTCCGTTGTTTTGTTGATGATTGACGAATGACGGGAAACTTTGAAAAATTTGACAGATTACGCGTTACCGTAAATAGATTGCGTCAATGACGGAATGCCCATTTTTTGCTGACGATTGACGGACGGCCGTTTCGCTGTGGAATGACGGATGACAATGCCTTGAAATATTGACGGATTGCGCGATGGCGGAGGGGTGTCCCATGGCCCGACTGTTGAGGATTGACGGATGCTCAAAATTCATTGAAGCGCCGACCCTGGTTATAATTGCATCCGTCTCATTTAGACTACTCGCTTGGCGGAAATTTGACAATTTGAAAATGACACTGAACATATCAGATCAGGTTATTTCATGTCACGTTTTATTGCAGGGATGTGATTTTTCCGCTAATTCGAGGAATTCCGCTTTTTTTACCCCCCCAAAAAAAAAAATTCCGATTTTTTTTTTTTTAGTAGTTCATTGTGTATGCACATGACTCCGACAGATAACATCTTCTGCTATAACAAAGACATTTGTGGTATGCTCTAATAGGAGTTACTTTACATTTGGTCATGATACAATTATTTGTTCATGAAATTTGAACTCTTCAACATTATTTATGTGTTAACTTAGTAATCACATTAGTTAGATATGATGATATTCTCAGTGATAGTTTTTAAAAGCAAAGGCAGTCCAATGTTTTTGAATGTGACTGATTTTGAGTTGACTAAAACTGCCATTTTATATGGGATAGTTCAATATACATTGGAAATTTATGCTGTTGTTTTGTCTATTTCTTTGTCATGTGAGTGCATTGAAAGTACTTAAAAACTGGACCTAGCTGGGTGCCAGCGGCCCCCAGACCCCCGGCTAAATTTTCAGATAATTTCACTTTGGTCAAATCACATCCCTGTTTATTGGCCGCATGGAGATAACATTTCATCTGGAAGTTACCACTCGGTGAATGCTCTGGTTGGTATGTAGGAAATGCAGGCTTACCGATGATATAGGCGAGTATGAGGTTCCATCCGGTTATGAAGGCCCAGAGTTCACCAACAGTCACATAAGAGTACAGATAAGCCGAGCCCGTCTTGGGAACACGAGCTCCAAATTCAGCATAGCACAAGCCGGCTAGGACGGATGCTAAAGCGGCTATCAGGAAAGATAGCACTATGGCGGGCCCTGGGAGTGCACAGCACAAGGCTCGGAATTAAAGACTCAAACGGCGTACGACAGGAGCTTTAAATCACAGACGGCGGTTACCTGAATTCTCCCGCGCAACCGCACCCGCTAGCACGTAGACGCCGGCCCCCAGCGTGCTGCCCACTCCCAGCGCCACCAAGTCGAAAGTGTTGAGACATCGCGACAGGCGGGAATCCTCTGCGTTACAGTCCACCACCTTGACCCTCAGCAACTGCTTCCCAAACCGGACAAGTTTATCCAGCCCCATCGGTCCGAACGAAGGGAAGGCGGAGACGGTTGTCTGCGATTTAGGGGGGGGGGGGGGGGGGTCACAGGGAAGAAGCGGCGTACACCTTTGGAAGAAGGAGAAGGTTAGCGATAAAAGACAATGCAATGGTCTCCGTCGCTGGTAGAAATGAGAACGGGTTTGAGGCGTCCAGTTATATACAGCGGTTAACAGAAGACGTTTGAGCCACTGGCAGCGAGGCACATAGCTGTGGCAACGCTTTTAGCGGTCGCGCTTGCAATCAGATCTACACGATGGACATACTTAAGTAGAACAGTTTCCTGTGTTGCGTAACGCATCCCAAATCCACAATTTCTGTCAAGTGTCCAAAAATGTCAAAAGTCTACGGATAATCCATTTCATTGCTGGATTTTTTTTGTTGACATGCGTTGCATAACAGAATTCGCAGACGTGGAACCAAATCCCTCTGAACAGACTGGTTGATACAAATATTCATGTCGTGACACAAGTAGCGCAATGGATTTAGAGCCTCGTACACACTGAAGTTACTAATTATGAACAAGGGCGCAATCCATATCCATAAAGTGGAACCCCAATGTTGGAACGCCCACTTTTAGCAATATCCATACATTTTTCAGGAAAATATGTTGCAACAGTTACCAAAAAAAAAACAAGCACGGTTGGCATCAAGTGAGCGCACTCAAGCTCAAAGACTTTTGCGTGTCACAATGACCTGTCCAAAATTCCGGACTATTTCTGTCCCATGTTAGATGAATTGATGTAACACTTAGCCGGGTGTCGACGGTCGTTGAGTGAAACTGAAGATGTAGGACAAAGACAAGCAGTATAATTGATGGCTAACGTTAGCTGCTAATGCTAGCCGTTTGCTTGCAAACTGCCCAATGGGTATTTAACTCTTTGACTGCCAGACGTTTTCAGAAAAGGGATGCCGTGGGTGCCAGCCGATTTTAAGCATTTTGACTGATCTTTCAAGGTCCATAGAAAATTATGTGTTTGGACTATGGAAACGCACATACTGCCAAAAAAAGATTGGACTCTCATCTTCCATCAGAAAAAAAAGTTTGTTTCTACCTTATTCCGTTTTTGAGTAATCAACAATAGAAAATGGTTAGTTTCACCTGTTTTGAAAAAAAAAAAAAAACGTCTATTAACGTCTTTGGCACTCCTCCATAGGATTTTACTAAACGTTATTTAACGTTTTTGGCAGTCAAAGAGTTAATGACCTCCTCATTGGGTTTTCAAAACGGATTAATGTTACACTGTTTTTTTTTCCCGCTTCTATGCGTGCGCTGGGACTGACTGGGCGATCAGTCCAGTCAGTCCGCCTTTCACTCTAAATCAACTGGGATAGGCTCCAGCTTCCCGTGATCCTGAACAGGATAAGCAGGATAGACTCCGGATAGAGAGATGTTATTTATCGGTTATGATTCAGTTTGTTGTTTGAACAAATTTGATGTCAATCACTGACGCAGATTGTGTTCAGCTGTCTTGCAGAGGTCTCGCACCAAAACCACGACAGTGCGTGACGCCACAGCTGTTCGTGGAAAAATACTCCCTGGATGATAAAAAGCAGTTCAACATCCCTTTTGCATTCCTTAGTGTTAAGTTCATGTAAAGGGAGTAGCTTGAGGGAAAGAAAGTGGGACAGGGATTTTTTTTTTTAATCACTCTACTTCTTTTGGAGTGATTTGGAAGGAATCCAGAAGGTCCCATGAATGAGCGAGATCAATGCCGATGATGGCGCCTTTCCATAACTCACTGACATGGTGACCCAAACTCTGAAAGGTCATGCAGACAGCGATAGTCATGTCACAGCCTGTGGAAACTCGTAGTTAGCTTTGAAAGCTATATTTTTGTGATACCAGTCCTGGAACTTTTCTGACACACCTCGTATAATTGTGATTACAGGTAAATTGATGTAAAATAGCCTTTGATAAGAGAGATTTAAATAAACCTGGCTGTCAAATTAATTAAAAAAAGAAAAAACAGTGCGTAAAAATAGTACGACTGGTTGAGTGCTTACAGAACCACACACAGAAACAGTAAATCAAAGCTGTCTTTATGAACCGCATGACCTCCTCAGTGACTAAGTTTAGGGAACGGAGTGCCGAGTTAAAAGCAGACTGTCGGTACAATTAAGCAGCATAAATGAGGACATCTTAAATCAGGGATAGGCGAACCCACCGCCACGAGCATTTAGGCTGACCAGATGTCGCATCTTACCCGCGACGGTCCCGTTTTGGGTGTCTCGTCTCGAGTCTCGGCTGATTTAGCAAGTCGGCCCCGTAGTTTTGTCTTACTTTTACGCAAGTCCCGTAAACAAGACGATAGTTTGGGCCATATGCATGTCAATCACACAATCGTCATAGCGATGCTAGTCCAATTAAAAACGTATCTAACTGTTAGCGGGTGTGTTTTCGTCCTATCTCAACAGGAACTACTTCCTGCTTACTTGTCTAAGAATTATGGGAAATGTAGTCCTGCTTAGGCTAATGCTGCGGTCGCTGGCCAGAGATCAAGTTGGCCTCCAATAGTTGCTGGGAATAGCGCCAAAAAGATTGGATGATGGCGAATGCATCGCTTGCTTACATCTGTTGAACTGTCAACCAAGATAGCATTTAGCATTAGCTGAAGTAATAGCGCAACCAGTTGAACTAGCGGTTAAATGCTAATATATAGCGTAACCCTGAGAGGACTGTCAATTAGATGCAACACGGCAACTCTACAACGACATTGCTTGCAAGATATGCCAACGGTGACAATCACTTACTTGACTCTTCTTTGCGGTTACACTGCAGCGCTGCCCGCCTCCAGAGAAACGGGATTAAATGGCACGTTTGTTCTCTATTCTTTGCGCTCCAGGGAGGAGTGTGTGCGGCAACTAAAAGGGTTCCAAAATAGGATCGGCGGGAATCACATGGCTGAGCTATTCCGAGCAGTGCTGGCGTGCATACACACACACGCTGAAGCGTCGGTCATCGTGCAGAGGAGGACGGTTCGAAATTCAAGCAATTTGCTGAAATCGGGACATGACAACTTGTCAGATAATTTGCTGTTAAATGAGTTAGAAAATGTCAGTGAGTGTGTAGAAGATCGAAGTTGTGCCCTTCAGTGGAGGCGTGTCAGGCGAAAAACAAGGGTGTGTTCGTTGACAGCCAATCGGAAAGGAGCATGAAGAGAAGACCACGCTTGACATTTACAGTATACGTGGGTGCTGTTCGCCACTGTGACCTGCATGTGGATCGATGGCAGACATTTTGATGAAGCTAAAATGAAAATAGAACAGAACAAAGAGTGGAGTGGAAGGTATTCCGGCGGGTCAGAAAGAACCGCAACGTCGTGTTCACGGCGTTGAAATGTGTTGATGTGTTCCGAGTCAAAACACGTCATCACATGATGTTGTTGAAATGGTGTCCTGGTTCACGTCAGGATTTTCCACAAGGAAATATTAGATCCTGTTTATAAACATTAGATCAAATTCATGTTTGTCTATAGTGTGTTAGACATTTTGTAAAACACACCAAAAATATTATAGCCTTAAATGGTCAGTGTGGTTAAATGGTCAACTTGAGTATTTTGATTAATTGAAAATTTTCAAGTCAATCCAATTTTGGGGGTAAATACCAACATGGGCAGATTGATGATAAAATATTTGTATCCATGTAGGGTGGATGCAATGCGTGAAACGTTACCATTGAAAGACATATTTCATATATGAACAACAATCCCCAAATGCGATTGTGTAGTTGTGAAAGAATAGTTCCAACCTTGTAAACTGAGCACGTCAATAAAAACAAGAGGCAACACGTGCCGTGCCGGCCGTGCCCTTGTTTGCACGTCCAGCTGGACGGAGGTCAAATTTCTCATATTCTCCTCGAGTACGTTCTATTATGGCCCCCGTTGGGAAAACATTGCGCCTCATTTATCACCTGCTTAAAACAGCTTCCCTTCTCACCTTCTTTCTATTGTTGCGTCTGCTTTTGGCATCGCTCGCTGAATTGAGCTCTTGTGAGAAGCCGTGAAATGAGCGCCACTTTAACGTGTATTTTTCCAGAAAAATTTGTGTAAATATTCTAGCTCTTTTTCTTGCCCTAAAATTGGTTTACTAAAATCGTTATTTATAAAAAAAACAAACATGTACTTTTATCTCATTTAAAAATGGTTACTTGATTTATTGCAAATACCAAAAAAAAAGTTAGTTCAAAAAATTACCTTGCATATTATTGTTTTATTTTATGAAATAATTCATTACTGTATAATTTGATGTTTAATTTTTTTAAATTTATTTTCTTTTTCTCATCTACAAAAATGTTTCCCGGCGCACAAAAGTTCACAAAGACCTCTTGCGAAGTTTCTGTGTGCGAGAGAAGAGGCGAAAGTTCTGGCGGGACAAATAGTAGCTGTTCACTGTTATTATGTACACTTTTCAATGTATTTACTCTAACAACAACCACTCAACATTTGTAACCCTGCTTTGAAAACCTGAAGTACATTAGTCTTACTGACTACATAAACACTATGGCAGCTGAAGAGGAATAAAATATTTGTCCTCTTTGCGTGTTCCAAAACTTGAAGACAGATTTAATGTAAGAAAAAACAACCTTTGCAAAAATGATTTTAATCTAACAGAGATCTCTGGACATCGTAACAGACTCCAATTCATCACTTAACAGGTGGAATTCAGAGCGCCGAATGTGCCTCTTCCGCGTGTAAAATGGCTTCTTATCGTTAAAACCGACCGCCTCTCTTTCATTTGTAGACAAAACATACTCTCTGGGTACTTTTCCGTGAGCGATGGCGAAAACAGAGTCAGGGGTGCGTGTTCGAAGCAGATTCTGTTCTCAAGGACCAAATGTGTTTTCCCACAGAGAAGGAACTTCTAGACCAAATAATGTGTCCCAGCTTAAGGTCAAATGATACTGAGTTCAACACTACTTGCTTTACACGTCTATAAAACCTTTCAACATGGTTAATATAAAGAATTAAGATGTTAATAATGTATAACAATGGTTAATATATGAAAATAAAGAATTTAAATGTTACTAATATCTAACACAGCCCACAGGAGTGGCGAGCGGGTCCGATCTCGGTGAACCTGGAAAGCCGCCACTTACGTAGCTGAACATACAGGATATCTCCGTTCCGACAGTCAGACCACCGCTGACCCACTTTCACAGCAGCTAAAGTTAGACGCTCTGGAAATAAATGAAGTGTACCGGCGGCATGGCTGCTTTTAACTTCCAAAAAGGTGGACGCAATCAACATGTTGTAGGAAGGATTTTGTGTTTAACTACAATAAACTGGATTGTTTATAGTGCCTGCTACTACTTGTACTTTTTAGTCACGTGTGATGCATTTCACACGACTTTGGATTTGTTGCTATCGTGTCTTCCCTTGTAACCACTTGCTGCTTTCACTCCATGAAGCTGCTATATGCTATCAGAATAAAATGCTAATGTTTGGAAACGAGAAGTTAACGACCCACGTTTTATGACTTTTCGCTGTTTCACAATATTACTTTGTCATAAAAGTATGACCTTTTTTTTTTTTAGATTTACGTTTTTTCTCAACTTTTTTTTTCATTTTTATTTTTTTACTTTTTTCGAGTAACTGAAACTTATTCAACACACAAAAAAGAGACTTATCCCATGCTTTAGTCTTGTAATATAACATTATTTTATGTTGCATTAAATAGTCTTATTTTTCTTGCGTTTTTTCAGTATTGCAATATTACTCCCTTCACAGCATCCAATCGTATTGCTGCGGTCGCCCCTTATGCTCCTCTAATCCTTATTGGCTCGCTCCAAACAAAACAAAACATAAACACAAATCTTTTTATTAAATAAAAAGAAAAAATGTTTAGTTTATTTTTTGTTTGGATACTGTACACCCAGATTTAAAAAAAATCGACTTTATTCCATTTCAAGTAACTACATTGTAACTATCAGTGCAGTATTCAAAAGATTGAATTCACTTCATGAAGTTCGATTTGCTGTACAGTATTTAATCGAAGTTAAATAAACGCATTGTAGCATATGTGTGCAAAAATGTAAAAGGGCTGCTGCATAGGCGGGTTGCATTGTTATTGACGGGGAAAGCAAGTCCTTAACACTTCTTTATCTTTAGTAAGTATGCACGTGCGTAGGGTGGTCTTCAATAAACGCAATTTGCAACGATAATGTGCCAGCGAATCTCTTGTTGCGAAACCTGTACTTAAAAACCCCAGGCAGTAGAACACAGTGCTCTGTATTGTATGCGTGCACATGTAGTAGTTCGTCGTAGTGAAGCAACGCGTAGCTTACCTTGTACAAGTTGAACGAGAGCATCAGATGATATTAAAGTTATCTTTCCCCCCACACACACACACCCGAGCGACACACGATATAAGTCCAAACTTTTCCGATCCGGTTGCAGAGTGGAGTAGAAAAAGGGTTCGTTTTTTTTTTTTTTTTTTCCGGGGCCACTTGGTTTAAAACGTGGTCTCACGCTCACACTTTAGCCCCGCCCGCCCTGAGTCCGACGCAGTTGCGTAATAGTAGCCAACCTGGCTGAAGGGGTGCTGCAGTCACCGAATTTAAAGCCAGCGGTATGCAAACGACTGTAAATCTTGTGTGAACTCTTGCACGATTTTTTTTTGTTTAACCTTGGGTCACATTAGATTTTTTTTTTTTTAAGGAAACCGATCAGCCCAAAAAAATCAAATAGAAAACGTTCTCATAAAAGCCTTCAGAATAATGCTACTATATCAATCTAATTTAGCTAATTTCATAAAATAATTGTATACTGTTTAGTAACCCTGGAAAGGTCTGTTATGTCCCTCACTGTCGTACATTTGTTTGTAGTAAATAGTTTTCAGACCATTTCAGTGAAATGGGATCATTTCCTGGAGCACACCCGATTATCTCTTTTGGCACAGTAGGTGGGAATAACGGACCGCAGTGGCGGTCAAGTTGGGCTTTAAAATGTCAAATCAGTCACTTTGACAAAACAGGGAACCAAACAAATCAGATACGGTAGTGTAGTTTCAAATGTATACTTTATTCACAAGCAGCAGACAAATTATTAAAAAAAAAAAAAATAATCAAGACTACAGTACAACTTTCAGATGGGTGTACATCGACGGGGGCTGGTGTGACGGCGTTCTTTTTGTGTGGTGCAAGAGGAAGCCACTTTTAGCGCAGGAAAAAGTGAGAGGAGTATCAAGGCAATTTTCACAGAACTCAGTATGAACTGTATTTTTTTTTTAGAAGTATATTTTATCCTCTAATTTTAAGTCCAAATGTATTCTGAATGTTGTTGGCATGTAGTCAGTGTTTCTTAGACTGCATCATACAAGAGTATATTAGACAAGTGCATGAAGACAGGAACTTTTCTATACATTATTCACAATATTTACATGTGTTTTAACCCATATGCACACTCTAAAAACAGTTGGGTCAAAAGTAACCCAGTTATGCAGCAAAAATGGACCGATCCACTTTAAGGGTTAATTTGACCCAACAAATTGACCCAAGTAGAGGATTGGTCCATTGTTGACCCATAATTGGATTATTTTTGACCCAACTGTTTTTAGAGAGCAAATTTAGCCCAGAGTCCAATTTCGTGACGAGTCAAACGACAATGACGAAAAACTTGTGAGTGCTGCTGCGCTTCTGTCTACGACTTGGATTCCAACAGAGACTTGATGTCTTTAATGCCTTGCTCAGCTGCCACGGCAATGATGTGGTCCACGGCCTTCATGTACACCAGCATCTTCACAATCTCTTTCACTTGATCCCTGTGGGCACAAAAAAATCGTGTTGAATCGTTATCCGCGAGAAAATGATTACAGCGTACGGCAGGCCCATCTGCTAAACTTTTAGCCGTCGGATTTCCGTAAGCATTACTGTATTTCTTTTCGTGCTGACTCGCGAAACAAATGATAAGCTATAAAGAAAGAAACGCACGGTCTTACTTTGTCACACGTCGTTCGACATCGGAAGCGCCCGAGCTACCGCGGTGCAACGAGTTGGCCAAATGGACCAGATAGCGACACAGCGGCTCCAACTGAGGCAGCGTCTGCTGGCCCTTCAGCCCGTTGAACCATTGCATCGGCAAACAGTCCACCACCTGAGAGGAAAAAGCGCAAGCAAGCGTGAGAGTCGCGCACTTGAACGCAGCGCCTGCCAACCACGAAGAGTTTACCTTCTGGGTCTTTTGAACGTTGTCCTCACTGACATCGGTGGTCTGCAGCGCCGAGAGGATGTACCTATTTAGAGTGCTGTCCAAAGCCAGGTCCTTCAAACAGGAAGTGGAGATGATCCCTTCCCATTGCAAGATGTTCCCCAACAGCTATCACACAAGACAGTTGTTAGACGACTTTCCTATAAAACAAGGCTTTGGAGCCATCTTGTGGCATCTTAGGACATTACACGAAGTGCACAAAAATAGCCCAATAGGCAAAGTTTTTCTGCCAATAGCTACAGATAGGTTTCACACAAACTGTGAATAAGTGAGGGAATTTTCTACAAACCTTCACACATGTCCAGAACTGCCTCTGGTAGAATAAGTAGGGACCGCCGTTCTTGTTTTCCAGCAAACTGAACAAAAGCAAAAATCACAATAGTAGCATAAATACACCGTACGCAAGCCATTTGAGCAAAAAACGCGGCATACTTTTTGGGGTAGAGGGGTTGGAAGACATCTTCATCCAGCGTCCGCCGGACACGCAGGACGACCGTTTTCAACAATTCCTGACAAGATAAAAAAAAGAAAAGAAAAAAAGAAGATGATTCCGAATGCTTACGTCAAGACAAAGAATACCCACATGAATGTGTTTTTGTGAGTAGGCCTTACTTACCCGTGTGTATTGGTTGTCCCCATGCAGGACAGTTGGGTAACCTTTCATCAGCCTGCGAATGAAACCCACCAGTCGTGCCGTCTGACTGTTTGACAGCGGGTCCCACACTTGTTCTGCCAACACTGTGCAAATGCGGAATACGGAGTTAACTCAAAGGTCGAGAAACTGCGATTTTTTTTTTCCCCCTCAAATTTTGCTTGGTTTCCAAATTGGAGGACCTTTTAGAGAATCTGAATTTTGGGTATCCACCGCATTTGTTAGGAATTCACATGTACAAAGGGAACACATGGTGTTCCACAGGGTTCAATTCTGGGGCTTCTGCTTTTTTTCCCCATTGTTTCTGCTGCCTTTGCGTTCCATCTTAAAAGGGAAACTCAACGATAAGCATTTCTTGACAATATGTTATATGTGACCTCACCAGTCTAAACATGACAATGTGATTAATATTACATTTGTGAAATATGAGTTATGAAGCAAAATCCAGCCATTTTGCCACCTACAGCTTTAAAAAAAAAACAGCAGAGCTGTGATTGGTCGTTGCCCAAGCCCTGAGCAACATTGATGTCGTCATCTTTAGCCGACAGCAAGTGGCAAATAACGATGGGGGGGAAAAAAAGTTTGGATTTTCCTGCTCAACTCATATTCCACTAACGCAGTATTAACCAGAATACCACATTTAAACTAGTGGGGCTGCATAGAACATGTTATTGTTTTGGGGGGGCCGCCTTCCCCTTTAAGAAAAGCTGGTGTAAGTGCAAGTATTTCATTGGCTACCTTTCAGTTTGGTGAGGACAACCTTCTCCACGATAGCCGGCAGCAGGCCGATGTCGCTGTCTCCTTTCTGCAACGTGCTCGTCTCCTCAAAGCCGTAAAACAGCAGCGTCTCAAACCACAGCATGTACTCAAAGTTTGCACACTGCACCTGGAGGGATGTAAAATGATAATAAGAACGCAGTTGAGATTTTTGCTCATCGCAGGTTTCAAACCAAAGTGCTCACGTCAAAAGGGTTCCATGTAACGAGCTGCAGTCGAACGAGAGGGCTGAAGAGTTTGGGCAGGCAGAGGCCGATGTAAGCGTCTTTGTAGCAGCCGGCGTAGTCCCGCCTCCACACTTCAAATTGGGATTTGATGGAGTCCAGGGAATGGAAGTCCTCCACCACATCCTCAAAAACTTTCTTACATTCTCTGCTGATACGATCTGGGAAGGGAGCAAGTTTGCGCATCGGCTGATGTTTGAGCGCCGGCAATTCGACAAATCTTGTCAACGTGACTGAATACCGTTTTCCATGTTGAAGCTGGTGATGTCCGTCGACGTCTCCTCGTCATCGGACGACAAGCCTTCTTTGTGCTCTGCCCACTTTCCGTTTTGCTCTCGCGCTTGACGTCGCCGAGCTCTGACAAAAAAAAAAGGATTTAACATTAGCCGGCGTGTTTTTAACGACTTTTTCTTTTTCTTCTTCTTACCGTCGGGCCTCTCTTTCTGCTATCCTTCTCTGGCGACTGCTCTCCTGGTGTAACGTGCGGTCGCGACCGAATGAGTCCAGACTGGGAGCCATGACGGCTTTACCTGCAAGAGACAGGAGTGATGTGAGGGCCAGTTGTGTTGGCAGGACATCACCCTATAACCTTACGTCATTAACACGGCTAAACATTTCATAATGCCAACGTTTTATCATCTATTATGTTCTTCTAGCAATCATTGTTACAAGTCCATCTTTGTACTCGGACCGGGAATTTGGCCATGAGAAAAATTAACAACCAGTAAAAATGTTAGCAAACATTTTTTTTTTTTTTTTTGAAAAATAATGCTATCTGATGTGATGTCAAATTAGTGGGGACCAAATCAACAGCACCTCTGCTGGTCACATCCTTTTCGTTTTAGACATCGCAAGGGCCCTCGGTTTTGTAGTAAAGTCGTAAATACAATAAATAATAGTAAACAGAGGACCACCTTTAACCATCAATTCACCTTTTGCCCATTCTGCTTTTGTTTCAGTTCCTGTTCACTTACCTGTCTGCAAGATACTTGTTAGCTCATAGAGATCACAAGATAACTTTTGCCACCTTTAATTAAAGTGACTTAACCGGCATCCCGCCGACAGCGAGACTTCCGTGCAAAACTAGACAACATTTTTCTCACGTGTACATGCTCACTCGCACGCAAACAAGCCAGCTCACGCATTTTTAAGGCGACCAATCCCAACCATACAGACACAGAGCTCGCTCGCCCACTCGCACAGAACTAACGATGCCGTTCGAATGAATCATAAAAACCTTCAGGATGGACTGACTTGAAAGGCTTGCAAACTCCGCCGATTCATCTTTTATATCATCCTGTCTTCTCTGGATGAGTCGCGAGGCCCGTTGCCTTAGTAACTGGTGCATGCCGGCCTCCAGCTCCTCGATGGCGGGCACCTGAAACATACGACGCCTTCTGTGACCTCTGAACCGCACAAAAGCAGGGCTCCGAGTCACAGCAACACCTCGCCGCTGTCGGGGAAAAGAGGATTGTGACGTACAAAAAAAAAAAAGGAAAAAAAAAAGGCTGGAATATTACCAGTGTGGAGTAAAAGCAAATAAATCGCCAGTGGTTGAAGCCATAAATGACAGCAAATGGACAGATGTGCTTTTACCCAACACCGAACATTCCGCTATCATTTAAGGCATCCATTTTAAGGTTGGTTGCTATCCCACTCTTATCACTATGTTTAGAGCGATCACCTAGAATTAAAACAAACATTGATGCGTTTAGAAGATGCAGGTTGCTCCGTGGAGTTAGTGCTGCGAGAAGAAAACTTTTTAAATTAAATATGCATGTACAATTTCGCCAATACAATCATATAGAATGCGCGGCGCTGTTTTCTTTAGTATTCTCTTGGCTTACACTTCCCACAAGCAAGCTATCCATTCAAACAGTTTAAGAGGAATTGTAAAAGTATGGAGTGCATGCTGCTCCTCTACTAGCAGCTTCACACGACATGCAACAAGAGGGACTGAAGAAAGAGGAAAAGAGTATTTTATTTATTTAGTTATTATTGTACTATCAAATGATTGTCTGGTTTTACATATATCACTTTGTAGAGCTGTGGTTGTTGTTAAAGTGCTCTAGAAACAAATTGAATTGCATAAAACCAATACAGGGGGGTCCTTGATTCATGACAGAGCCGTAGTCCATCGTTAACACTGAAATCATGGTTACAAAAAAAACAACAGATTTTTCCACGGTTAAATTAGCTTGAAATGTGTCAGGATTCTTGACAAGGACCCCCTGTAGCCCTTTTTACACTGCTTACGGAAGGCATTATTCCATGACACCATTTTGTATCAATCCTAAATTGTAACCCGACATTTTCCACCTTTCCTGCCCCGTGACAAGCATTTCTACAACACTGACGTCATCTAGCATCTAAGTTATGTGCACACAATTATGTAAATAAGAGGCAATGTTAGCGCCCCAATAATATTAACAGACCATGTTTTTGAAAACTATTTGCAGTTACTTATAAATATCAGCAGTAATAATCATTTGTATGTCACTTCATCATGTACTCATTTTACAGACACAAAACATCTAAGAAGAGAGCAGACAATCTCCCTTACCTTTTCACCGAAACACTCAAGCAAGTCTCCAACATACCCTCGCATCTCTTGCAAGAATTGATATTGATCTGCATTGTCATTGGACGAGCCGTCCAGCTGCAATATGGCGCTCTCAGAGGCATTGAGGTCTTCTTGGATCTGCGTGTAGCGATTGACGTTGCCGTTGTGGCTTGTGCGCATATGACCGAGCCTGCGCACACACACAACGAGCAGGGGAGGGAGAAGAACAAACAAACAGGGAGTAGGAAGTAGGTCAAATGGACATTTGCTTTACATCGCATGATTAGACGCAACAGAAGGCTTCAATGCAGTTGTAAGAATTCAGAAGTCATTTCTGGCCAAAGCCGAGTATGTGGTTAGCTCTGTATGTAGCTTTACGGGGTCTCCGAGACCAGAGGCGGCCACAAAGCAGTGGCCGACATGACAAGGCCGGTCTTGTACATGACCTACCTATCCTGCAGGCGTTTCTTTACCAGATCAATGGACACCGGGGCCAAGTCACAAACAGACAGGCCGAAGTGAGCCGCAGCGCTGTCTGCTGGGCCCGGGGGCTTGCAGGCCTGCGGGGGCAGCACACTGTAGGTGAAGGGCATGCTGTAGCCAGCGCCGTAAGGTTGAGTGTCGTAGCTGTTCTGGTAGTAAGCCGAGCTGTCCTCTGGTTGGCTGCTTTGGACCTGGTCGAGAGAGACAAGATGACGTGCTCACTTGGGACCGTCATGTCTTTTCTAGACTGCATTTATTTTCATTTACATAAATGTTGTATTATTTCATTTTTGAATTATGTTTTTATTTAGGCATTTTTTGGTCCTCCATATTACAAGATAGAACAACTGCTCAAAATGTGTTCTGGTTTTCAGGGAGTCTCACCTGTGGTATGCTGATCCCTTTCCTAATCTGCTCCTGCTCCCACCGGCTCACCTCTTCATCATGACCCGTATCCAGCGCTTCGTCATCGCTGCCTTCGATACCTTCACACACGCGCAGTCGACAGTCAAGCCACGACGGCAAACATGCCGGACATGTCAAAATCAGGTAATTGACCTATTTCCTCTGCGATCTTTTGCCTCTGGGATTTGTTCCGCACGCCGCTGAAGCGGATCCTCTTCTCATCCTCGTCTTCATCATCGCTGCCGTCTTGGTCTTCTTGCGCCATACGTTTCTTGGGGGTTTCCGTCTCGACGAGTGGGGCGTCTCCTCCGAGTTCTCTGGCCAGCTGTCGCCGCTTTCTGGCAGCATGGATGAACGCTGCGTCGGGGATCTCCCCTAGAGAAACACATAGGTGCCAAAAATGAAATCCTCCGATGATGATGGCAACAATACATTTTGGGTGCGAGAAATATGGTGCAAAGTGGTACCAGGTCTCAAAGTGTTGAGAGAGGAGAGCGTGTTGAAAGTTGCTCCGGTGCTGTTGCTGACTCTCTGTACTTGACTGCCTTTCAACTCTTCCCTCTGCTCGTCAGCACTATCAACCTCCATTTCGTCCTCGCCATGCTCACTGATCACTTTGCTGAACAATTCTTCTTTGATGGCAACGACAGGTTGAGGCACCGCTTCTATGGAGCAAAAAGAAAGATGCAAAATTACAATGAACTGCATTTTGTTTGGCAAAATGGTGCCTGGAAGCCAGTGTATGAGTATTCATATTGTCAAATTGTCCTTTATTTCTCAGTGAATACAATAACATGTCAGTAAATGGTACCCTACCTGTTTTGACAACACCACACTTCTCCAAGTCTTCCTTGTATTCTTTCTTGAGCTGCTTGACTATTTTCTTGCTGTGATTGGACTTTTTCACTCGGAAGACGTCTGGTCCTTCTGTTTGTAGCCATGGCATGAAGGAAAGACAGTTGCAAACAGTGAATATGTGAATTTAGAACTACGAATAGTCGGAGGTGCACATAGTTGTATTTTTTCATCTCACAAGTTTTCTGTCAGTCAGGTAGCATTAACGAATGGTCCCGTTGCAAAATTTTGACAATTCGCTATTGATATAAATTCTATTTTAGAAACGTGAACAATGTGAAAATGGCGGCACAGCACGCTCCGATCGCTAGCCAAAATGAACGCCGGTGCGGTTGCGGTACCTTCTTCTTCCTCATCGTCGAAACTCAGCAAACTGGCTTTCGTGGGTGCGAGCACCATACCGCTGTCTTTCACCTTCTTGTCCCGCCTGGCGCTTTTAAAGCCGCCCCCGAGGCCATTGCTCCCGGGGCTTAAGCTAACGTCGTTGTTGCCGCTGGACGTCTCCAGGAACGGGACTTCCTCCAAAACAGGCCCGAACAACGTCGGCGCCAGCATCGGCTGCACATTTTCCTCCCGCTCGTCCTCGTCGGACTCGTTCCTTCGTCGGAAGTTGGCGCGTTTGATCCTTTTAAACATTTTCGTTATCAGCGGTGATCAAGCATGCTTAAAGTGTCCATAAACTGACATCAACCACGGGTGAGTTGACATCCATTCTCCTAGCGAGCCATTTTCTGCCTGGTGTGCTGCTTCTTCTTCTTTCTCAAAGTGTGACTGTTTTAGTGGCTATAAAGTTTATCACTCCCCCTACTGCTCAAACTGCAAAATGCAACGGTCAGCGACGAAATGATTTGAAAAATAGTTATGTAAAAGCAAACATAAATAATGATGATGATAATAATAATTATAATAAATAATTAATAATAAAGGCAAACTCGGTCATGGGTTCCACCACGGCCATACTGCAAATAGTTATCATCAACTCAATGTGAATTAGGGAAAATCCTCATGTTTCCTCGGCTATAATTAAAGTCCCTGAAATCCTAAAGTAAATAAGTGTCCCTCGTGTCCCTCTCCTCTCAATCTCTACTGCGTCCTCTTTTGATGAAACTGACAGCGGCGTTACTGCGGCTGGCAATAACGTCTGGCTCGTGCTGTCGTTGGTTACACACATTTGGGAGCACTCGGAGTGATCACAATACATTCAACATTTTGCTGCTTTTTTATCACATGAAGACAAACAATACTTTAAATTGAAGAAAAATTTCCTCCATTTCAGTTTTTGTGAGACATTTGTGGGCTTCTGGATATCTTATGGCAATTACAGTTACGGTCAATCACGGTCCCATTTATTAAATGTCATTTTAATGAGACGTATTCACTATTGGTGCTTGGTGCACTTTTTGTTCTGATTCCAAATTGTAAGCCTCTTAGAGAAACTGTCTGCAGAGAATGAACAACACAAATGCTTTTACGCCTGATTGCTACACAGTCTGCATGTTGTTCCCATGTTCAACACATTACTGCCAGTGAAAAGGTTGACGGGGCGCTTGTCCCTCCTGATCAGACAATATGCATTCTGCACGGCTGACATTGTTCACTTGCGTCAATAAATGGCAGACATGCGGGACGCAGTTAGCGAGGGTCATTACGGAGCCATTAGTCAACATGCCGCCTCAACGCAGTGGCAAGGATAATAACTGGCGAAATTAAAGTGTCACCACAGAGGAAGCTGGAGTGATTTGCTGTGATTAATTAAAATCAAGATGACCCTTTGCCTTTAAAACTATAATTGGATTTAAAAAAATAACTGCCATGTCCTCCAATTAATGGCACTATTTGAATTTCTATTTTCCTTTGTCTCCATAACATCATTGACGATTACATTTGGAAAATGTTGAACAAATCAATTTAGAATCTTTGAATTGCATTATTTTGATTGAAGATTAGATTGATATTAGAATTAGTGATTTTATTAAGACCATTCTAGAATCACATTGTATTAAAGCAGAGAGTTGACATTAAACTCCAGAGCCACTTGAGGGCGCTGTTGCCCCTTCTCATAAAAACACATTTGTCCTCCATGTGGCGAACCTCACAGTTCGCTCATGTATGAATGCTAATGAAATACAATGACATTTCCTGATCCAGTCTGTATCTGCTGCAAGCCAGCAGGAATATAGATTGCATCAATAGTGCAGTTTGAAAGGGTCATCAAGTAAGCCTCCACGCTAACGCTTTATGTGAGCGTTTCATCAACTTCATTTTGTGTAGGAGATATTTTCATCATTTGGTTAGTTGGAGTGGCTGCTGCCTTAAATTAGTGATGTTAATTTGCGCTGCAGTAACTGAAAAGGTGATTGAAGGCCCTGGTTTTATTTGCACTGATGGGACAAACAGCAGGGTTGGCTACCCTGGCTTATTAAATACACTGAGTGCATGTCAAGAGGTAATGAAGATAGAGTTATTATTATTATTTTTTTAATAAGTGGCACTGTAATTGAAGGGCAACAGGAGCCGCACCTTTCACCTTTTACTAAATACTTTCATTAATGCAAGGTTATGTTTGGTAGCTTGGAGAAAATTAGGATGTCAAAATGAATTAATTAGTCCGGTTTTTTTTTTCCAACAGCGGTATTAAAGCAGTCATGTTTTCATAGTCGATTTTTGTCCTTTTTTTCTTTCTTTTTCTTTTTGTAATAATGACAGATATGCAATTTTGGAATTATCATGTCCCAGTGATCACAGGTAATAGCGTCCTTTGAAGGCAGAAGATCGCTGTCATGATACAAACGCCCACGTAAAGTAAATATGACAACTGTGGTTTAATTACTATTGTTATCTCTAACAGGGGATCAGAAATTGCTTGGCGAGAGAACATTTCAGAACATTTTAAGTCCTCCGCCTGAGGAGGAATTACAAACACACACGCCAGCCCACCCTTCAAGTAAGACAGCGACTCTCACATTATAAAGTCCTGAATATACACAAGCTGATGTAGACCTTCAATCAAAGCATGCAGGAAGGTGCGATTTAAACAGAAAAACAATTCACAGTGCATTGTAAGAATACAGGCTGCCTGAGGCAGACATTTATTTTTGGCATGAGCAGTGACTTAAGAAACCCTTTCATATTTTATTTTTAATAAAGGGTAGGAAACTGTACCTCCTACCTACACACTTAAGAACCATCGCTGTAGCTTGTACGGAAAACAAGAAATCGGAGCGCTATACAGACAGCAGGAAAGCTAGTTACTGTATAGCCTACATATTTCTTTGTTAAATGCTTTATGGCAGAAATTGTTTGCCCATAAGTGTCATTTTACGCTCTTGTATCTTGTATCATATCATTCGAGAATGTTTAAGAAGGCATTTGTTAAGCTAATCAGTCGCGTTTCCTTTCAATATACATGAGACGTTAGCATTAAGCTAGTAGCGCTTTTATATCATTCTGAATATGCCAAGTTGATGTTTGTTTGCGAATGTGTTACGTCGTAAATATCTTATGAGATAGATAACATCTATTTTGGTCTCATTTTACAGTGATTTCTGAATGAACGCATGAAAAAGTGATTATTTGGGAACTGTTAGCCCCCGTTGTCTGATTAGCTGCATAGCAGGCTAGCTAGAGGATGTCACACACACATGCAGGAGAAAAAAAAAAAAAAAAGAGTCATTTAAAGCCGCTTAGCCACTTGGGGGGAACGCCAACACTGTATTAAATCTAAAATCCACATTTGAAAGAAAGTGCTTCCAAATCCACGTCTTTCTTCGCATGAAATTCATTTAGTGCATAAATTCCAACTTGGTCGATACAAGCAAAGGCCTTGTTTTGGTGGCAGAAGAGCAGGAAACACTTTTCAAAGTATAAGAAAGTTATCAGAGTAAAGTAGTGTGTCAGCACCAGCGCCTCTGCTTGCCTTTTCGCTCCCCATCTCCTCCCTCAACTATCAGTCAAGGTAGCATCAAAGTCTAATCACCAGGAGCCACACTTGCACATCTTGGCTCGTGAAGGAATCTTAGGGAAGGGAAATATGGATCCCTCAAGGACACTGATAGTTCACACTACACAGGAGAAGAGAAAACATTGGAAACAAGCTTGCGCAGCAGCCTTCTTGACTGTTTCTCTGTGTGCACTCCCTCAATGGGAAATGCCCTCCAACAAAAGGTAGGATGTCGTGTCAAAGATCTCGAACAGTCAAAGGGACTCGGAGGAGAGCGAGTCACCCACACATGGAAAACCTCCGTTTGGGCCGGCTGTCAACACTACCTTGATGCCATAAATTTGTGAAGGCTGCTTTACGGTTCGACACAAAACCTGGCATTTATCCAGCTGCGGCTTTCACACGGAACCCAGCTAAATTGGGATATTGACACGACTGTGACCACGGCAACGGTCGGCGTTAGGTTAGGGAGAATTTTCAGGATGAACCAATAATGCACAATGACCATTAACAGTGAACTTCATTTGAGCCTTCTCAAATCTTTTGAATGCTCAGCAAGGATCCAAATAATGAATTTTTGTGCATAATAGCATCAGCCATTTTAAATAACCCAATAACCAATTAGTGATCAATTAAATATGGGTTATGTAGAGATGTTAAGTTCTCTGCTGGCAACTCACGCTGGTGACATGCTGGCCAGTAGGCACGTTGAGGTTTTGCTTTTGAACTCAAATAATGATAATAATTATTAATTAATAATTAATGAGAGCAAATATTTGTGTGCTTTTTCTTCCAAAATAAGACATTTGCAACATTTTCCAAACATCAGCTTTTACTTTGGAAAACAATCATCAACATTTTTTTGCCAATTGATTGATGGAACACGGACCAAACACGTATTTGAATCATAGCTAATTTATATGTTTGCTTTTTCTGCTCTGCCAGTTTCAAATAATGGCAAATTAATGAATAAACAGTAAAAAATGTGATTCATCGATTAATTGACATGAATGTTTGATCCATAAATCTACCATTACATTTTCAAGGTGGTGGTCGTGGATAGGGGCAATATTGCCATTATGAATGGAAGTTAGGGAAAAAAATATAATCCTGTATATTAATACACTTTTTTTATTCAGGTTTGACATGAAAATCCTCTACATGTACAAAATTAAATGGAACTCAAGCCTTTTTTTTCTTTTCTTTTTTGCATAATCCTACTAAAAAGTCATCCTCTAATACTTGCTATCGTCACGCTATAGTACTTGGGGGAGGTCACAATTGCAGACATATGCAACACTCTCTCTACCAACATGAGTGTCATGCCAAACGTGTCGGTAGAGATGTCGCCGGTTCGAATCTCAGCTCCCATTCTCCCATGCGGAGTTTGCATCTTGTTCTCCCCGCGCTTGTGTAGCTTTTCTCCAGTTACTCCAGCTTCCTCCCACATTACAAAAACATTAGGATCATTGAAGACTATAAAATCAAGGGCTGCCAAACTCATTTTTTGCCATGAGCCACATTGTCGTTTTGGCGTTTTCCTTTAGAGGGCTATCGTGACCAACTCGAGTCAATATCACATTTGAAGAGGCGTATCATTCTACTGCTTCTAATGTTTGAAGCCCTGAGAGTTTGATATTCCGTTCGATTTTCAAACTAAACAATCCCTCTAAAATGTACGCTGAATGAAAGAAACACCGGCAGGCCCTTTTGCCACATGAAATATGCCTGTGAAATATCAGGCTTGCCGCCCGCTGAGCTCCTTGTAGCAAATGAGCGCGCGGCGATCTGTGGCTTCTCCGCTTTAAGAGCGACAACGCCGCGGCGGCACCTCGCGAGCCGGGCGGCTGCAGAGCAGGAAATGATGTGCCTGTTTAGAGGAGAAACATAGTGACAAATCTGGCGATGTTTAAAGCCACTTTGAAGTCTCCTGAACTGGTAAATAAATGATGTGCTCAAGAAGCCGGCTGAAAATGGCTGCAGCTCCTCCACCTGCGGCTCCGCGCTTAAATATTCATTTCCTGTCATAGCCGCGCACTCAAAGCGCTCTTTGGCTCCCACAAGCTCCTGTTTGTTTGTGGAAGACTGAAGTGAATAGCAACGAGCTACTGGCAAAAGCCGTGTTGTCTTAGAGAGCGTACAGTAGTACAGTGGAGGGGAAGAAGATTTACTTTATCCTTAATGATCACCGCAAACACTCTGGAAACTCCTTCATCGGCGGACAGCGCTGCAGAGGAGAAGGGGAGGAAAATAAAACGAAGCTTTTCATCCACTCCGTTAGCATTCTTTCATCCCGGCAATGCTCATAATGGCCTTGAGATTAGCGCTCATGGAGTTAGCTTTCATTTGGCGGCGTGGGGGAGAAAGCGGCTGCTGCACCGAGGAGACACTTGTTGGAGAGAATTACGCCGGGAGAAAGCGGGAAAAGAGAATTTTTAATGTGAATGTTTAGAAAATGAGTAGCAGGGTTTCAGTGGCAGCCTGGCTAATTAGTGTGTCGTTGTGCACGCTTTCAGCACGGCAGCAAAATGGGCGAACGCGGTGATAAATGGCCGTGATGATCTATTTAGATTCATTCTTGATCGTATTCAATAAAATGCCTTCAAATTCAATTCAGACATTTGACTTCATTCACATCATTATTTCTTCTTTATTTCAAGAATTTAGCACCAAACGCCGCCATTCGTAGAAAAGTGACGCTTTTAAGAAAAGCAGTTTTAAGAAAAGCTAACAAGCTGTATTTTCTTCTGTGCAAGCAATTCTGTTATTTACTTTAATGTCTTAAATTGCAGTGCAAAATGTTAAAATACAATTTTTCCAATGATGATAGCATTGCGTCCAGGCTATCAAATAACAAAGCAGCCCCAAACCACGATGACCCTCCATCGTGCTTCACAGTTGGGTTGTTACATATGAGGTGAAAAATAAATAAACTCAATAAAATCTCACTCTGATGCAAGTTGTCTAGAAAAATCCTTCCTCCATTCACATCGATCCTTGTCGAATGTTTTAGCTATAATAGATTTGTCAACAGAAATCTTAGCATGTGCCAAACGTCTCTGTAAGCCTTCAACCGACAGACACCCAAAATGTTTATTCAATTTTCCCGCCAATTTTGACTCTCCTGCCATTTTGACAGAACATACCACCACATAAAATATTTGTTGCCATTTTCTCGACACGAATGAAGCTTAGCCGGTTGTATTTCACTTTCTTATTCACTCTCAAAACGTTTTTTTGTTTGTTTTTTTTTACGTTTAACGGCCGATTTTCCTTGTGAGTTGCCGTTCAGAATTCTTCCAAGAATAGCAAACGGTGCATTTCACTTGTAATCATTAATCGTTATGAGAACTCTCAGAACCGGTGGCACAGCCAATTGGCGGGAAAATTCTGTGAAATTCAGTTTATAATATGAATAATAGTCCCAAATAAACACTCAGAAACACCAAACGTGCAAATAGTAGTGGTGTTACACCTTTAATGGAAATTTCCCAATTTGCAAACATTTCAAAATCGCGGTAGATGGTGAAAAATGATTTCTCCCCCAATATATTCCATTTAAATGACAAATTGAAATTCCCAACTTTTGCCAAAATGGGACGGGCTAATCCAGAGTGTTATAAAAAAAAAAAAAAAAAGGATGATTTCTGGTGGGATACATTGTGGTCATTTACAACAATGAATTTCGAGTTGTTATTGACCTTCCACATAAATGTGCCTAAGAAAGGATGTTTTTGTACGAATCAGCTTTTGGCGAGTGAATTTGCGCATGTGCGAGGAGCTTGCTCAAGTGTTCCTGTATTTGTAAAACTTAATTTTTGGAAAGATTTCCTACTAAAGTCTTGTTAGAGCAAATTGCACACAATGAGTGCTTTTAGACGCTTTTCCTACAAATGTATCACCGGATCCGACTGCTCATTAGTCCACTGTGGAGAGAAAAAAAAAAAAGTCTCGACCTTGCATTGACTTCGCCTCCCTCCCATCTCTTCCTTTTCTCCGTTGAAAATCCCCTCCCAGCGCGGATTTCACACATTCCTTCTGGAGTTTGTCGACGTTTAGTTGTTCCGCATGCTTGATTGCATGGAAAGAGAAACGATGACTTTTGGTGGCATCATTCAGTCAACCCGTGCCGAAATCGCACTCGGGGCCAAGCAATCACTGGCAGCGGGTCGTTTTTGTCTCCCATAACTTGACAAAAGTATTTTTTCTTTGATTTGGAGAGCAATTAGAAAAGAATAACTCCGTGAATCTGTTTGGACTGGAACGACACCTCTGGCTCTGCAATCACTCGCTGGTGCTTTGCGGGAGCCCGTCCCAAAATGTAAGTCTTTATTTTTGCGGGGCTTTGCCTTGGCCCTCATGCCGGTTTCCTGCGCCACACTGTGTCATACTCGCCCGGATATAAAGAGGCCAAGCAGGGAGTTGCCAAGAGCAACTGCATGCTGTTCCTGCAGGGAACAACTGAGGATTGCTCAAAAAGGCTCTTCAAGAAAAAGTAGACAGGCAGCGCTCGTCACAAGTTCTCTCTAAAAGCTCCTTTTGTTCAACTTTTTGGGGCCTTTCATCAAATACGTTCTGTGCGTGTCGGCTGAAATGCGTGACACCTCTGGCACGGGGCCCCGCCGATCTTTGCGAGGATCAATACTTTCACCTCATGCATAATATGTCTGATGTTTGTCATTAAGATTCAGGACAGTGGAACACCCAAAGTCAATTCAATTGTATATTCGGGGTAGTCGGACTCCAAAGTCATTGGAAGAATATGATCATGTCGGCCATTAAACAGGAAATGGAACCTTTAGCGACGACCACTTCCTCCCAAGTCAGTCCGTCGACTGCCTCTTTGTTGCTAAGTACAATAAGTTGGCAATAATACTAAAAGATGTTACAACTTAATATCCTTGCATGCTTTCTTCAGAATACCCTAAGGGTAACTTTACACCCCCTTTTTATTAATTAGCCATTTTGGGGGGGGCGGGGGGTCCCGTCTCATCCACATGAGTCACTGCTCCCCTTTGCCTCTCTATACTGCTGGGCTAATGCAGAGTATGGATTGCATTACCATGACAACTGCTGGCGCAAGGTCCTTCTACTAGCCCACTGTGTTAAAGGAAAAAAAAAAAAAGAGTAATGATTTTCACTCATGGATGCAGCACTTCAACACCAATCAGTTTATTAGTTTATTTGTTTTGCAGATCTGTGCATGTTGAGATTTTAGCTTGGACTTGGTAGTGGAATGACGGACGTTAGGCCAGAATGTCTGCCAAATATAATGATGTAAATTAGCTCCCACTGAACACCCAAACAAATGTTTGCTTAGCTTTGTGCGGACAAACAATGTAAACATGGACGGGCTACCAAACAGAATCAGATTGACTCTTTAAGCAATGGATCAAAACATATGGACGGACAATATAACAATGCTCTCAAGTGGGCTGCAACTGAACCTTATTTTAATAATCGGTTATTTTGTCGATTAGGGTTAGGGATAAATCAAATTTTTTTTTTAAAAGCTTTAATTTCCATTCCTTTATTAAAAAACAGGACTTTTTTTTTCAAATTAGCAGTGAAGATCATTATTTGAAAAAAAAAGAAGTTTATTTTGGTGGACAACGAACGACATAAGTCAAATTCTATTTGTCGACCGGGGGTGGTAACGACATGCACCCAATCATATTTGGCGTTCATCGGCGGAGGAAGGGAGCGTGCATGCCGACTGGCGACAAACAAAAAAAAATAAAATTTCAATGAATTTGATTATCGATGAATTTTTAATCCATTAACCGATGCCCCTCTGCTCCAAATCTTCATCCTCTGCGAGAGTGTAAGAGCAGCTTTCTGAGTCACATACAGTGGTAGTGAAACTCCTCTTTTCAAAGATTCTCTTGCACCATTACTTGCACCGGTCTCCATGACTGTATTACAGTGCCCCCAGTGGCCAAATCGTGCATCAGGCACAAACGGTTGAAATGTAACTCCACGTCTATTGTTTTCAGTGGGTAAATTTGATCGTGGCAGGCCGTTCTATTCTTAAGTATCGAGTCATGCTGCTAACGAATAACAATGTGATGTGGAAGTCACGATAAATCAAATGTTTGTTTTTGTGATTCTTGCCACATTGCAGAGAGGTATTATCGAGCATGAGGGATCATCACAATCCTCGCTCAAGTACTTGGTATGCGGCAGGTTAACAATAACTGCTTAGGATTCTGCGCTGGTAGGAGATTTCTTTGAGTGATTTATTTGTCCTGCATAAGGAGAAAATGTGCCTTCGGGGCAACTTGAATTAGAATGGATGACATTTGAAAGCCCCTGAAGAGCACCAGCGCGGCAGCGGCCGGGGGTGCAAACTGAACAGAGCGTCACATGAGCAGAAGGCCTCGCACCAGGGCCTTGATTTAATCGCTGCCCTGCGAGAGGAGCGAGCAAGCAGGCAACAAAGCCGTCCTCGAGCCTTACACGTCCCGCCTTCAATGCTCCCCGCAGGTGAACCCAGGAGAGGCTATCCGTCACCCTCCACCCAGCTCCTTTGAAGATGAGAGGAATCGGGTGCGAGCGGAGGGAAGGCCGAGAGGAGGAGAGCTAGATGAAACCCCGCTTGTTCTCTTTGAACTGCTAATCGCCGTGTTTAAAGCTGACCTCGCTTCCTGTCTCCGTCTGTGCACTGCTCATTAAAATATGTACCCTGATAAAGGATCCGGAGGGGAGTTCAACATATTCCCGCCACGGTGGTAGTCAAACATGAAATTTCCTCCTGGATGGTAAAACCAAGGCGTGGAAACCTGCTAACTGGTATTATTAGACTTGCACGCCTGACTGAGAGCGAGGCGAAGAAATGCCGAATGTTTGATTTTGTTGCCTTGACGGTCAGAAAGGATCTGATACGAGCTTTTCACAAAGTCAAATGGCTCCTTTAGCATTATCAACATTTCACAGAGCAAAAAGCAATCCTTTGTGCGGCCCGACAGCCAGTCGAGGGGAATTTTGTGAATTCTTATCATAGCCGTGGATGAATTTCACAAACGTTTATTTATTCACAAGAGTGTTATTGATTTTTTTTCAAGGTGAGCTTCACATACAGTCTGATGACTTTTTTTTTTTTTTTCCTTCAAATTGCTTTTAATGGCATTGTTAAAAGGGGAGAAAAAGATAAAATAATATTTCTGTCCATTTTATGAATCACTTATTCCGGAATATTTGATTCATTATAAAATTGAAACACTAATTTAATATTTTAAGACCAGGGATTCACTGCCGACATGTCTTGGGTGGAGTCAACCATTGATACCATTTTAATAATCAAATCAAATCGAATCGAATCTAATGGCTAAAGAAGAAGCATTGCCTAGGCTGCTGTAGCTACAATACAAAAAAAAGAAAGTGGGAGAGAGTGTGGACATTTAAGAGACTGTTGAAAATGATTGACAGAGACTCTCCCTGCTTTGCTTTTTATTAGGGATGTTTGATACCACTTGTTTTCAGAACAATATCAGTATGAGCACTCAGTTCTTGAGTAGTCATCGATACCGATACGTCTAGAACTTTTAATCCATAGGATTTCTACCCCCGAAACAATGACTTTTTAAAGAAATGTAATACCTTGAAATAGGGCCAAGTATCAGCCCGAAACTGATACCTGGTATCAGATACTCACTCGTTCCTACGTTTTATCCGCAGGCACTTTTGAAACGATAAATATAGCATACCTATATCGAATTATGAACATGTGCTCTTCCTACCACTGCTTATTTAGCTACTGAGTTTACTGGTTTAGCGTGGATTAAATCTGACGGGAAAAAAAACACCACCCGAGCAGGCTAATCTATCTGGACTGAATCGAGATCCAATTTGGGAAAATTCACACTCATGCACGATCCCAAAGATCGCCGGGGTGAGGAAAGGTGTGGCAAGTCGACTCGGCTAGCGTCGGATCAATCAACCGTCGCTCCCGTTGGCTTATATCGACTCTGCCGTCCTTGCCGGGGTTCACACTCGATGCACTTTAAGGCATTTTTCGCACGGGTCGATGAAGAAGCGTGCTCGGCCCAAGTCTCAGCGTTTATTGCGACGCGTTTGGGTAACGGTTGCCGGGGACCCGGTGCGCTGCGTGTCGCCCAGCTTCAACACACCCACTCGATAGATGTTGATGAGCTCGATAACGGAGTCGTAACACAACAAATTCTACGCAGGATTTTACACATTTTCAATCTTTTGAGAATTGTGGCGATCGAATGTGGCTTCTGGTTGTCCACTTCTGCTCTGAAATGCGTCAACATTGGATCTTGTGTTGATGGAGGTATTGAATTATTATCGCTTTCACCTTGAGGCTGTGTGTGTGTGTGTCATCACGGAGAATACCGACTCCGACACCTGCTCACTTAGAAACAACTTCACAGCCTTGATACTCAATTTTGACCTTCCACAGTCACGAACACGCAACTCATTGACTGAAAGCGTTGTGAGAGTAGACTAGATTGAAGCAACATGGGTCATTTAAGAGAAAAGCTTGCTTTGTAGCAAGGTTATTTTAGTTAATGAAAACAAACGAGAAAAAAAACGAAAACAAAAATAAAAAAAAAAGCGAAAATGCTTTTTTGAAAAAAAAAATGAAAACTAACTGAAACTGCATTTTATGTTAACAAAACGAACTATAATTATAGCAAAAATGTCCTTTGTGTCTTTGGTAATTCATTTTATACATGAGCCTTTGGGAATGATATTAAATGCGATTTTAAGTATATTTACTTAACCGGAATAAGGACGTTTAAAAGTGTCACACAGAAGCGACGTCATCTAGCAGCAGCCAATAGAAAAGCACCTTCAGATGACGAAATGCACTGCTAGGTAAGAAATGAGTTACTTTTTTCAGTTTACCATGGTTTTTATTAAATATTGCGCACAAGCAGAGGTGGCAAATCCAGGTCCAGAAAGTAAAAAGAACCTGCCACAATTTGGCTTTTGCCACTGATGCTAGCTAGCTAGCTAGCTCCCTGGCTAGCTCCCATGGTGCTCGTTTACCTGCTAGGGAGCTAGCTAGCTAGCTAGCTAGCATCAGTGGCGAAAGCCAAATTGTGGCAGGTTTTTTACTTTCTGGACCTGGATTTTCCACCTCTCATCTGAAATAATACACACATAAAAAAATAAAATAGAATAAAAAATACAAATGAAAACTAATACTGAAACTAACTAAAACTAAAATAAACTAAGCATTTTTTAAACAAAAAAACTAACAGAACCAAACTAAATGTAGAAAACAAAAACTAACAAAAATTAAAATTCCAAAACTATAATAACCCTGCTATGTTTCTCCAGGAAAAAAATTAATGAAATACATTCAGTTTTGAGTGACGTTACATGCTACAGTATGTAAGGCGGCACTTCCCTTCTGTTCATTTCCCGAGCCATCCAAGTGGTTTTGTTTGAACAAGCTTTAATGGACAACATGAGGCAATACTGTAAAAGCCATAGAGGACAAACATGAATTCACAAAATGTGGTAATGGAAAAAAAGAAAGCGAAAGCAAGTTGATACTAAAGAATAAACACATCAGAGTAATGCCTAGAGATGCCTTTTGATGCACAAATGTTCTGATGAAGAAAGGACCGTCGATCTCTGTCGATTTTGTCTGTGGCTAATTACAGAGAATGCTTATTTCCCCCAGAGCACCTTTGCATTACATTTGAACATTTCTCGGCGTAAATGAGCATTATGCTATCGAGTTGTTTGCATGGGTGTGTGAGCATTCATTAGAATGAGTGTGGAATTAAAGTCAAAACACAATCCATTCTGTGATGCTGGTTGATGCTAATCATAGATCATTTTTGGATCTGCCATGTCGGAGGTCGAGAATGACCGAAAGACTAGTTGACCGACTCATGTTAATTGTCTTTTCCTGTATAACCCGAATCAGCTTTGTTATTATACATTTTACAATCCTTTTTATTATTATTATTATTATTATTATTTTAATATATACCCAGATGAGGGCTAATACATTGACTGATATTTTGATGTAAAAACTTCGGATGCGCTACTACACCATTCAAACATCACTTACTGACTAACTGTGTGCAAAGACAAACGAAATTAAAACAGACTGTTTCATTTAATGATCTGAAATAGTTGACAGCTTGGCTTTTTTATTTTTATTTTTATTTTTTTTACATTTTTCTTCTTTTATCCGTTTTCTATAGGCTACTGCTTATTCTCGCAATCTTTACTTAATTCAATTGCTCATATTGTATTGAACAACCAGATGCGTTCCTATGTCACAATAAGCTTAATATTACCATCACATTCATCGTCTTTGTTCGACTTTGGAGGTTCCGCTTCCTACTTTTTTTCCCCCTCTTGTTATCAAGATGGTCATCAATCATCTAAATCATGCACTGACAGGCTGAGAGTGAAGGATGATTGACAGCTGATGATTGCCAGCGCTGAAGGGCGTCCCGGGTCTCCAGAGCAAACCTCTCTGGAGGTTACAGCTTTTTACTTCACATTGAAAGATGACTTTATTAGGACGAGGAGGAAAAATAAAGCTTTACAAGCTGTCCAAAAATTGTGGACAGTGTTTATGACGGTAGACCTCAATTTATAAAATTTTTTCAAGCTCCCTTCCTGCTGTACAATCTGTTCTTCTTCTACTATCATTGTCAACTTAGAATTACTGCACTGATGTTGAGTAACCGGGACAAAATGTTTTGCAACTATGGCCGCCGCGTAAGATTTATAGCAAGTGTCACTCCAATGTGAGGAAGCAAACGTTCAGGGCTTGTTCACAAAAAAAAAAAAAAAATCATTGTGTGCTTGTATACTAGAAATAAACTCGTGCTCAAACCTTACTTCAGTCTTTATGGCGGCAATTTACAGTAAACATTGTCCATACAAAAGGCAGAAAAATGGCAGCAGGAACAGGCACTTGACAGAGGCAGAGTCTAGTGGTTTAGTTTTACAGGATTAACTTCACCCACTGTAAAGTGTCTTTTTTTTTCCCCTTCCCCACAACCCAATTTGCTGAGTATGTCTGACACCATGACCCTTCTTTTATAAGGAGTCTGAGCGGCGTAAGGTTGGGTGGGGGTACGTGGGGTGTGGGGGGGGGGGGTAACGTTTCATTGGCAGGCGGGGCCGCTCAATAGAGTCAAGGTAATAAAACAAGTTTGAGAGGAAGGCTGAAAACAAGGGGAAAGTGGGGATTGAGTTGAGCGGCGGCGGCGGCGGCGGCGGCGGCTGGAACAACCGCCAGGTGGAAATGCTTTCGATCTGACAGGCTACTGATTGACTCAAACCTTCGAAAAGGGTTCGCTAAGACTTTTTAAAGGGGGAGAAAAAGAAAAGTACAAGCCCTTCCTCCACAATGTAGTCTCCATCGCTGGAAAATAGAACTTTTTGTTTGGTAGACCAAAAAGGATCCCCCCACCCCCCCCCCACCCCCCCCACCACCACCTTTTATATGAGTAGTGCAGCGACTGACAGAATTAGACCCTGTAAGTGAATTCAGAGATTACTTTACAAAAACATTCAAGTTCCACCGAACAGTACTTTTTTGTACCTATTGTATCCGCATTCTTTTGCAATGTGATGGCGTAATATGAAATAGCTCCCCCGTTTTATGGAGTACTAGAAATGTTTTTTCATTAACTCTTAAAACTTAAAAACATGCTACGAGGAGGTTTTCAACTGACTGAGCTCGTGACACATTAAAGTTTCCAGCGCCTTGCTAATTAAACGCATTTACATACACAGGTGAATGGATTGACAAACAAGCAAATATGTTCTGTTAATGCAGCCGTCATTAAAGTTGTATTACTTCTACCCACTAATCTTCCAACCCAAGTCAGAAATCCATTTCCCTAATGGCATCTTTCCATTAATATGGCCACCTTAGGATGCAAATTGCTGGCCAATTACGTTTAAAGGCAACAAAGGCTAGCTAGCTGCTACAATGTTTGTACCGGCTTTTTGCTTTTCTATTTTTCTAATAATAGCTACGTATAGATCTGTACATGCTAGCGCGTATGCGCATTATTTCTTTGTGTCGCGTTGATAAGATGTTTGTAACCTTCCTTTTGTGGAGTCAACAGTAGATTTTCCTTTCATGGTTGGTTTGTTGGTAGCATAGCTGTGTTCGTTCATGTGAATCCCCGCAGGTCAAACCCCCTTATTTTATTAGCCGTTTAACAAAGTGCCTACGCGATGGTTGGCCTGTAAACGCACATGGCAGAAATGATTTTATTAGCATAGTTTATGACTTCTCTCTTCGATTGCCCCTAAAAAAAAACAAAAATAGTGCCAAAGCATCAGCCATCTCCTCTGATTAGAGCTTTGTGGCAGAAATGCATGAAACAACCCACGCACGCATGCAAACCCACGCAATTCTTTCCGCCGCACACAAACACGTCCCGACTAAACTAATCTCACACATCCGTAATCAAAAGTGACACTCGCCCCCTCCCCATAACACATACACCCCCCCCCCCCTCCCCCACCTCATTCCTCTTCTCTCCCCAAATACCAAGCGGCTGAACATCCGACTCTCCCAGTAAGCCCCGAGCCAATTAGTGTGTCGTTGCCGCATTGTTATCTGCCTGCCATTGCGGCTTTCTGCTACCGCCACAAACTTTTACTGCTGCTCCACGGCAGCCCACATGAGGAGATGGCTGAGATGTGATGAGTTGGGAGCTGGGAGTGAGGGAACCTCAATAAAAGGAAATGTGGCTTGACTTGGAAACGACTCAAGAATTGATTATTGTGTCGAACAATATTGGAAGGAAAGCACATACGTTTCAGTACATTGCGGTAGTGGCTACCGCATCTGCCTCGCAGCTCTGAGGTTCTGCGCTCCGATCTCGGCTCTGGCCTTCTTGTGTGGATTTTGTATAATTCCTGCCATGCTGGAGTTTTTTTTTTTTCTGGGAATGCTGTCACCTGTCTCCTCCCAACGTGCCTGCGCTGCAACAGAGTCGAGGGCTTGGGGAGATGACGCCGACAAAACTGTTATGTATTGCATTGTATGGTCTTGAGTGGCTCCCAGTCAACACGTCAAAACCGTACACATCATCTCATTGCCATGGGGACAACCTCGCCGCCTCACGAGGAACTTGAAGCACAGAAGAACGATGGGGTGAAAGAGTTTTGGGAAACAAGCCGACAATAATTTCAGTCAGTCTTGAGTCTCTCATATCTACAGCGCCCCTAATGGTGGCAGGTGGTACTGTGCCCCTGGTCGCCCAGCCATTGAAAATGAATGGGCCCATTCATTTCCTATGGGAGATTTCGACCCCTGGTCGTCCGGCCATTGAAAATGAATGGGCCCATTCATTTCCTATGGGAGATTTTGACCCCTGGTCGCCCAGCCATTGAAAATGAATGGGCCCATTCATTTCCTATGGGAGATTTCGACCCCTGGTCGCCCGGCCATTGAAAATGAAAGGGCCCATTCATTTCCTATGGGGAATTTCGACCCGAGTGGGCATCTATTGACCAAATTGGCAATCAATTCTTCAAGGAATTGCCGTCAATTTCTCCATGTTGGTATCCAATTTGAGCAGTTTCCCTGCAGTCACATTCAACCTGAAAGTGTGAAATGACTTCATGCAACAGCTTTTACTCATTCTGCAATCTTTACTTCGCACTTAAGCATTCCACATCAAAAGTAGAAATTTCAAATGGGTTTATTTCCTGGGTAAATAAGGGCAAATTTCTGAAACTTCTTAAAAGAAAAAAAAAATACAGACAAAGAAATTGGAGTCCCACGGCTGTAGCCTGAACTTTACTTTGTCAAGAGACGTTGACTTTGCTTAAAGTTCACATCCAGACAGTTTTTCAACATGAACAGAGGTGCAGAAGAATACAGATGACAGTTTCCCTCTGCTCCGAATCCGGCGAGACAGTCAGAAATTACACACGGAAGATCACCCACACAAAACAAATCATGACTTCTGTCGGATTTGGTGCTAATTGCCCGTCTATTGTCTCAGACTCACCGTCTACTTGGGCAATTCTCGCAGCAGGGGGATGTCTTTGAGGTAAACAGACATCTGATGACTGTAATTCTGATTTAGACCTCAGACTGCCGCTGCCAATCTCCGGTGGCTCCCCCCCAACGTCGACACACACACACACACACACACTTACTCCAAGATCAAATCAAAATCTTCCTGACTTCAGCACAACATTCCACTTATGCCACGGGCTCCCATTTTTAGACCCTCCATTATTATAACCATTAGCTCATTTGTGCTGATGTCTATTGGTCCCTTTGAACATGAAATGCAAGATGATGAATCACATTTTAATGGAAAAAATATCTGCCTCAAATAAAAACCAAATCTCAAAATTTATAGAAACATGGTCTACGTATATATAGAATTTTTTAACCTAATTCTGGTTACTTAATTCTGTCTGTTAGCGAGAGCCACTACATCGTGATAACTTACATTGATGTTTCTGCATTTGGCAATTTATTATTATATTATATTATTAGTATGGGATTTTTTTTTTAATGGGCTTTAGGTGAACTGATGAATACACACACGCGCGCGCGCACGCACGCACGCACATGCACATGCTCACCCACATACAAAAAAAATATATATATATGTATATGTGTGTATATGTATATATATGTATATATATTTAAAAAAAAAAAAAAAAGAAAGATTTTTTTTTTTTTTTTAATTTATTTATTTTTTTTAAAAAGGAGAGCAATGATGATGTCAAATCGAATGAACAATACTGAGCTCTCCTGGAAAAAAAAAGAAAAAAAAAGGAAATGCAAGATGAGTGTTCAGCAAAATGGTTGTTGTGAGCACATTCAAGGATGGCTCCAGAAAAAGAAAAAGAAAAAAAAAATGGCTTGAGGTATTCGTTTTTGGTACGACTATTCAATAATGAACAGGAACTAGGACAGGTTGCATGCCAAGCGAGACCAATGACCTTCCAGGCTTACACAGTCTGGCTCGGACCCCTGCATCTTCCAGGTGTTCCTTTTGGCAGTGTCCTAAAATAACGGCAATTATTATCTGTAAAGTCTCCCACATGGTATTTCTGAATGATACCAGTACACAAATGTCTGGGTCTGGGCTGACACCATCGACATGGTCCGAATGGCTAAACTCAGGTCATGGTTGGCTAACAGTCGACAAAAACTGCTCATGATGGTGGATGGGGTACCGTGTGGAACTCAAAATCTCTCAAAGGAGAGCCCTCATCAAAGAAGACATCAAGTGTGGATCCGGCGGAATCGGTGGCACCTCAGCGACTCAACGACTGTGAAAGCAGATGAAGGCTGCGGCGCCGCCGCGGTCCCGATCATCCGGGCTCCCCAGCCGTTGGATCCTATTTGAGTGCTGTCAAGATAGCGGGCTTCCCGGGGTGCAACAAGATCTTCATGTTGATCAAAGTCAAACACGATGAGATCCCCTTGGAATTAACTGGAGACCGTTATCCTTGACTTTGGGGATAGACCAGAGACATCAATGTCTTTCTGCTGTCAAGGATTTTCTTTTGGGACTTGCTATCCAAGGAGCTGAGTTTACGTCGAAAGCCACTGGTTCATGTCCAGGACTCGACCATAATGCAAGACCAGGACCGCCAGGTCTCTTTATCCCCCAATTCTCGAGTCTGTTGACTTCACAGTCACAAGAAGTATGATGTGATAATTGGACCTGCCTACATTTCAACACACACCATCCATTTTTTTTTTGCTGTGTATACTTTTCAGTGTCACAAATGAGCTGCAGCCTATCTCAGTTTTCATCAGGCAAGAGACAGAGTCAATCACTTGGTGGCATATGATGTTCTTCTATTCAGGTTTAGCTTCCTCTTCTGAAAAATATTTGGAATGTGCATCTGCTAAGACTTGCACCACATCTGTTGTAGTTGATCCCAAATATGCCTGATGGTTAAGGTCCATCAAATTCCGAGGTGTGTCCCAAGACTTTTGTTGGCTAAGGGTATCGGTTGCAAATCGAGAGTTACTTGCTTAATGCTATCGCCGCCTCCACTTTTGTCAAGCATCCGTCAGCAACTGCCCAAGAGGGATCTGCAATGAATGTGGTTGATTGTTATGTGTCCTAACAGGCGAACGTGTATTTCGTGTTTGTTTGCTGTCTAGGACGCATCTGGGCAGAAAAAATGCCAGAGAGGCTGTTTTAGGATCAAGGAAAAGCATAATGATCCTTAACCCAAAGTGACCTCCTCCTCCGTCTCCTCTTGTCACAGGTAATCTTTGTCTACTTTGCACTTTCCCTGTTTTTTTTTTTTTTTTTTTTTTTTTTTTTATATAACCGGCTCATATTCCCAAGATGCCGTGTTTGCTTGACTGCCTTTTTTCTCCACCAGCGATTTTACTACACACAGGTGAGTGCAGACCCAGACTGCTTGTAGATACGCTGTTCTTTTAGGTCCTTCCTTTAAAAAGGGCTAAATTGCTGTTCAGAGCACTTTAATTCGCCCGTATCGGAATGTGTTGTCCACGCTTGAGCCAAATTCAACCAGGCACTTTCCTTCACAGTGCGTGAGAGAAAATGCTGGAACATCCTATTTTTTTCATAGCGAAGGTAAAAGAGACCATGAATAGTAGTAAGCCTCATTACTTTGGTAAATGGGTGAATGCTACATGGCCTGTACCGCCTACCGTATTCCTGCAGGAGCAAATTGGTCTCAGGGGATCCATAGCTGTGTGTATGTGTGTATAAGTGTGTTTGATTGGGAGAGAGGGAGAGGGGGGGGGGGGGGGGAGAGAGAGAGAGAGAGATGTGAGTTCTGATTTGACTTTTTATGCAACCATCACCTTAAAGGGGAAGTCGACTCAAAAGTTCCGATTAATATTGTGTGTGGGGAATAGGAATTAAGCAGCAAAAAACGTTCTCTGTCCACTGAAAATGACATCACAGGTAATGACCAATCATGGCTTACCTTGAGAACATCACATGACCAAACTCATGAAAGAGGTGAGCCACGTGATTGGTCGTTTCCTGAGCAACCGTGATGTCATTTTCAGTCGACAGCAAGTGGCAAAATGGCTGCCCCCCCTAAGATGGATAGAAACGCGTCGATTTTGCCGCTTAATTTACATTACACAAACGTAATATTAGTCAGAAGGTCGTATTTAGACTAGTAGGGGTGAATACAACATATTACTGTAAAAAAAAAATAAAAAATAGGACTTTCTGTATTTTTTTAAAATCTCTTTCCTGGCAGTTTATTATCGGCAAGACAGTTACGCTCACCTTTCAGGCACATGCAGTGATGAAACTGGTGAAAACGGTAGATGACTCAGCTTGATTTTTAACATCACAAAAAATAAAAACTGGGTTTTTCGAAGAAAGACTGAAGGGAAGCTGGCGTAAATTGGCCAAAGTTCATTTGAGGCTGCTTTTAAAACGTCTCAAGACAAACTGTGACTTTTGAATAGTTGTGTGACATGTCCACTGCACATTCAGTAACATGTTTTTTTTTTTGGGGTGCTCACAGTAAGGGGAGTGTGTCAAATCCGCTTGATCAGATGAAAATCCGCTGTAAATTTGCTGTGGGACTGGAGCGCATACAAGACCGTTTGGGTCGAGTCAAACAGAAACCGAGCGTTGGCTCGATCCACACATCTCATTTGTGGATTGCTATGATATTCTGTACAGTCCATGGGGATGATTGTTTGGTTTGGATGTTTGCATTTACAAACATTTTCCCCGTAGCAAATCATTGAAAGAGAAATAATCTGGTCATGGGAAATTGTGACACCGTCACAAAAAGCTTTATGTTGTAACATTAGTCACATTTTTACATTCTTAACTTGCATTCTTAGCAGTCACTGTACCTTGAAAAACGGATGCATGTGGCAATGTTATTGCAGCATAAACTTCGAAAGGTCTGTTCACTGAACCAATTTAGAGGTCAAATATTTAAAAAGGCAATAACAACCGCATATCTCGGCGCCATAAATGATGAATTTAAGTGTTTATGAGTATCCAAGTGTGTAATTTAACAACATCAGCCATTGTTGGGGGCTGGCAGTGACCTCCACGCCCTCTCGCTCACGTAATCTCTCCTCCATGTGCACTCGAGCATGCACATATTCACAAACAGATTTTTATTTGCCGCTTACCCTTGATGGGTCTCATAAAAAAACACGTCGACGGTGCACGCGGTGGTTTCGTTTGGGGCGGACTGCGAAATTGCCACGTCTTGGCAGATGGCGCCTCGTGCTACGTGGCCGACGTGACGCGGGAAAGGACACGCTGAACACGGCAATGAGGACATGCAGTCCCGTTCCAGGCAGACGTTCGGGATTGAAAGATGTGAGCACCAGCTGCTTGTCGTGCACAGGAAGTCAAATGAGTGACGACGGCCTCCGCCAAGGCGCCGCATGCACGTGTAGGCCTTTAGCGTGACTTTGCTCAAGCTTTGTACGCTGAAAATGTTGCTTTCAAGCACGGGTGGTCAAAGAGTGGTCTGTGGACCACAAAGGGTCCTCTCCGTTCTTTAATCGGGCCCATTGAGCATTTACAGTGCAACTCATCTTCTTCTAATTATGGGACTGCTGAGCGTAGCAAGCAGCACATATTACTATTCCTAGAAAAAAGGGTTTATTATTATTATAGCACACCGATATTTCCGCAAGAATGCGGCCCGTACCGTAGATCGCACCGGGACAAATGAGGTATCAAACGATGCGGCTCGATCTGACTCGGTGCGGCATTACTTTTCTAGGAATTCCCACTTACCATGGCGACGCAATACCCCAAAAACTACCCCAAAAAGTGCCATAGGAATGAATGGGAAATGGAAAGACAAAATCACACACCTAAAGCACCTTTTTCCAAGACACGCTGCGCGCGCATACGTTGTCCGACCGATACGAATTTTAGCTCATTTTGTAGGAATTTTTCCCATCTTTAGCTCAGTGTCGAAATCTTTTTTAAGGAATGAAAGCTCTCCGCTGTGTGCGGGTTCAAAGACAGTGAGTGAATTAGGCTTCTACCGCACTCTGTTGACCAATTAACTTTAGAGTGGCGGGAAAAAAGAAAAGTCTACTTCTATTTGCAAAAGTTTCACTTCAACTCGTCACCATGGCCACAATCTTTGCTCACTAGACGTCAAATTCTCGCATTTTGTAGTCACGAGTGTCTTCTTTCAGACAAACTAACTTTTATTTGGCTAAGGTGTCATTTAGTACCTTTATTTTCCCTTTAAGCTCGGACAAGTCGGACCAACTCTGCCATGTTAATTTCAGGCGCCTTCCTCTCTCCATTTCTGATAAATCATAAGTTTTCAACCTGCTCTCATTTGGTCATTTTTTATCCTATTAAGAAAATGAGAACATGCTCGTGTTCCCCAAACCCTTGCCGTTCTAACGAGCCATTTCTTGAATCTGTATCTTCAACCGTTAAGTCGTGAAGTCTTTTGTTCAAGGGGTGCTTCTCTCATGCAATCTCAATGGAATGTGGGGCGCGTGACTGCTCCAAGTCAAAAATGGGTATGAGTTCTTAAAGAGACAGTGACATATTTTTAGATTATGGTTAACTTCCACATTTCTTGACCGATTCCAGTCATTTAAATTTTTAACTGTTCAGCTCATTTACATTTTTTGAAATACATGTTCAGGGACAGTGAGATACTTTTAGTTGATGTTCATTATGGTTAACTTCCACATTTCTTGACCGATTCCAGTCGTTTGAATTTTAAACTGTTCAGCTCATTACCAAAGAGTCAGCAGTCCCATTCAAAATTTCCGCGGGAATTTTTCTAGTTTCTAGTTGCTGTTGGGAAAACGGCCGCAAGAGGGTGGCCGATCATGAGTACCGATACCTTGAAATAAGACCATATATCAGTACTCAGAGTTTGACCCAGGTACAGATAAACAAACTTCTTGGTGTTTTTGTTGTGGTTTTTTTTGCGTCTCTGATCTGAGATTTTTTATTTTTTATTTTTTTTATTTTATTAAAAAAGAAGAAAAAAGTTTTTATTTTTATTTTATTAAAAAAAACTTCTTTTTTTTAAATTTTATTTGAGATTTTTGGCTCAGTTTGCATTTTTTGTTGCTTGTAGTTGAGATACGCTCACCTGCAACTCTAATAATTAATGGGTTATTAAATGCCTTTGGTTTGGGTAATTTAACACTTCCACCAGGGGGCACAACTATTCTAGGAAGTGAGGCAAGTGAGAGCCTGTCTTATAAAACTAAATTGAGGGAACAGAACAATTTGTCTATGAGCAAGCTGGGGATTTTGCACGGTGAAAAGTGCTGCACATTTGTACGATTAGACGACATATGGATGCTATAAATGCTGCTTAAGCTGCCTCCATCTCCATGGCAACTGAAGTTCTCCATCAGTCGTGGACGCAATGTTATGCTATAGTGGCGGGGCAGCGACATCAAAGTGTCACAAGGTACGAGTGGAATTGACACAGCAGTGCTCTTTATTATCTGAAGCAAATGAACCTGCTGTGGTTTTCTTCCAGCTGCTAATGAACCTTGAGAGGAGCGAGCCGAATCCAAATTGAAAGAAATATTAAGGACATTTCGAACGAAGAGAAAACGTGAGCAGTAATGGATTAAGGGAGGGGGGGGTTGAGTGTGCTAACCTCTGGGGATGAAGACACAAGGACGTCTCATGTCTGCTTGAAGATCTCACTTATCTCATCTAACCTGCGCTTGATTACCGGCGCTCTAATCCTTCATTGCGGTTCTTCTCTAACGCAGTCCTCGGCAACGGAAGCAAAAAGGCGAGAAAACAAAGTTGTGACTCACACAGATAAGACGAATAGCATCAAAAAAAAAAAAAAAAAGAAGTCATTTTCAGCTTTTAGGGCTGTTTGTTGAACGTGTTTATGGCTTAAGAGGGACTGAATGGAGACAAAGGACACGAGAGGACATGCGACTCCTTAATGGAATGTTTTCAAGTCCCGCTTCACGTTTGGTGTGTTTCATTAGCGCTTTCAAGGTCCCTCGCACAATGCGTCACTTTATTCTTGTCTCAGTCCAGCATGTTGTCGTCTGTCTGGAAAACGTGCGATTCCCTCGCTAGATCAAAAACATGTCACGTAAGGAAGGCCGCAACATTGGCTCACACGTCAAAAATCACCGCGTCGCATTATTTTCCGCTAACCGCAGTCACTCTAGGTCGAGAAAATTGTTGTAAGAGCTAATACTCCTTGCGCAGTCTGACAATAAGAGGCCACTGCCATCTACTGTAGCGAATGTGCAATTACACTTTATTCTAGTAAAATGGCCTAGGTTCACACGCGCATCTTGTGCCCCCCCCCCCCCCCCCCCCCTATAGAAGGACCGGTCTAAATGAATGATCAAGAACAAGCTCCAATTAATAGTTAATTCTCAGTGTTGTCTCTGCCCGTTGGGGTTTAATTAAAGAACTTAAAATGATACCAGAATGATCGCTTCACCATGTAATAGCCTGAGCTCTACATGTCTTTTCTCCTCCCCTATTATTTTTTTGTAAGACACATTGCCCCAAAGGGTTGATGTTGCGAGAAAAGAAGAAGAAGAAGAGAGAAATACATGAAAAAGATAGAGAAAGTCAAGTACTAGCTAAATAAAAAACAGAAATGCTTCCTCAAGGCTGGAAAAAAATGGATGAAAGAACAAAGCTAATCATAAAACACAACGTTAGACAAAAACAGCTCCTGGTATAAGTGGACTAGATACAAAAAAAAAAAAAATCCCTTTTTTTTCCTCCTTTTCTTTATCTGAAAAACGGATGTAATGATGGTGGCCCACGCGAGTGTGTCTCGAATGTCCCTGATTTTTTATGCCGTCAGCCGTATTGGAAGCGACGAGCGTCTCTCTTCAGTCACGTGTCTTTTAAAAGAAGTGTGCTACTTATCTCTCCGTCCTTTCCTCTCTTCTGTTTCAAGCTCTCTCTCTCAATTCCCTCGGCTTCTTTTGTGTTGAAATGATCCCATGATGGAGTCCTCAACTCCGGCAGTCTTCAGATAGACGAGGGAACGGATGGAGACTCCCAAAGAGAGCGGCGGATCAAAAGAAGACAAGCAAAACAAAGCCTGGCGAGGCTTCACAAGGAAGATGAACGGCTCGAATCCAAAATATCCCCTCAGTCAAAAAGCGTTCCCCAATCTAAGATGTCACCGATTGTTGTTTCAGTTTGAACTTCTTTCCTGTTTTAATATTTTAAAGTACGGGAACAACAGAAATCTTAAAGAGAACAGCTGGGACCCGTTCTGATCAAATGGATGTTCGACATGACGCTGAAGCTCCCTTGGCGGCGGGAACTCGGTTCTGTGTGTCGTTATCATTTACGGACATACTGTAGCTGACATGCGTTGCACTCGTCACTTGCTCAGGCTTTGACTGGCCAGATAGTAGACCCTGGTCTACTTTTGGTTTTGGACCGGATTTGATTTTCCTTTTTCAAAGCAGAGACTTCTTTATATCGCGTTGTCATACAGGGCAGGCGTCTTTGGCGCTTCTTTGAACTGAGGACCTTAACGCCATTTCAGATCGAGCCAGGTGGTTACATGGTTTATGGAAGGGTCGGGTGAGTAGGAGTTTCAGAGAGTTTCAGTGTTTGTGTGATGGAGTCGATACGTTCAATCAAACGGCAGGCATGTGTGGCCATGAACTTCTTGGACCCCGCTTGCACTTGTCAGAATTAAATCAAACATCGCTCTTACAGCCGTGTACGGCACATCTGGGAGCAATAAAAATAAAATAAAATAAAATAAAAAGACGTCCACACCCCTGTTCAAATGGAAGGTTTTTTATTAGGGCTGGGTTTGAAAAATCGAATAATCCGATATCGAATCGATTGAAATTTTTGAGCCTGACATCAATTCATAAAACCATGAATCTCTTTTTCTCATAAATACATAAAAAAAAAATAATTAAAGGCCAAAGTTATTATTTTTGTATTTTACTGTTTTCTTTAAATTTACTCCCACGTGAATTTAAAAGCATTTTCTTACATGTATGAAAGACCTGACTTATTGCGACTTTACGACAATTTACAATATTTTTTAATTTACAATTCTGAAAACATTTTCATCTTATCCTTGCTGATGCCAATGTCTGGGTAACACTTAAGTGATCATAACACGTGCTACTTTCATTATAACGAAATCATTTAACCACAAGATGGCCTCCGCAAAATTCCATTTGGAATCTCATGTTTGTGGAGTTTTTATCATGTCCTTGATATTTAACAAAAACGGATGTTCCGTAATGAATCAATATCGGATTTGGAGTAAAGTGAATCGAATCCAATCGGTTGAAGAAATTAGAATCGATACCCAGCCCTAGTTTTTGTGATATATAAAGTCGTTTTTTTCCTTTTATACACGGACGGGTACGTTGTTTACCGAATTTAATGGTAGTAAATCTAATAAAAAACGTAAGCATGGTTTTGACCCATTTCAACTTAAGGAATACAGAAGGAGTTTAAATGGAGAAAAAAAATCCAAAGCATGTTTCATATGCCCAGATTTGCAAGATACAGTAAACTAAAATGTAAAGAAACACTTTTTTCTCGCTTTTGTCTGAAAGTGGATTTAACCTAAAGTCAAAACGGGTGCATTTGCATTACCACGACACTAAGCGGCCCCCCCCCCACCCCCACCCCCCTCCACTTTTAGCGGCGCTTCAAAGGTATTTCGTCTGCCTTCATTCCTTTGAAATAATAAGAATGAACACTTTCAGACAGATGCATCTGTGAAACAATGCAATTAGCGCTAATGCAGATTTGTATCCAAGAATAACAACAACTTTTCTCGCTATGAAACATTACAAAACCAAATCAAAGCAGCCAAGTCCTTCGGAATTTGCATTCGCTTAACGAAAACAAAGCGCAGTTGCTAGTGTTTGTTGCTTGTCATTGAGGGTTTTAATGTTTTTCTTTAGTTTTTCTTGACGCGCTTTCACGTTACAACATTTTCAGGTCATCTAATTCACTTTGCATGCTTCAGTTTTGAACACTGTTTGTCTCATTACTGTGTTTCCCTGATCTGTAGATTGGTCTCAGTCGTCAAAGATAAAGATTGTCAGATTGGCCATAAAATTATTCACAATGTAAATAAATGGAATATAGTGAGAGTGCAAAGGGGAAATGTTTGGTAGGCTTTGTCATGGTGGTTCTGTTTTCTCTCTCGGAGTCGGTGACACTACAACGGATGGTGATGGATGGGAACGGTCGCTCTAAATTGTGTAATGAGCGAGAGGCGACGGGATGATGATCGCCGTAAGGAGACGGAGCAGCGCTTGATTTTGACTTCTGTCATCTGCTCATAGTAGGATGTTAGGCTGGGAATTATTGTTGGATTCTGTTGGGGTTGTGCCGTGTTTAGTCTTTTTGCTTAAAATACGGTAAATCAATACAAAACATGACTTTTATGTAGTTGCTAGCTAGACACAAATTATCGGGGTGTCTTAGCCACTTTTTTATTTTATTTTATATATATATATATATATGTGTGTATATATATATATATGTGTGTGTATATATATATCTGTATATATATATATGTGTGTGTATATATATATATATGTGTATATATATATATATGTGTATATATATATATATATATATATGTGTATATATGTGTATATATATATATATATGTATATATATATATATATATGTGTGTATATATATATATATATATATGTGTATGTATATATATATATATATATATATATATATGTGTATATATATATATATATATATATGTGTATATATATACTGTATATATATGTATATATATATATATATATATATATATATCCTTCTCCAAAGCCACACTAGGGTTGTCGTTTCTTCCGTAGTGTCACTGCTACAGACGAGGCTACTGTCAAGACTAAGCAATTCATGAGATCACTTCTTGTTCTTTGGATATTCCTTTTTTTTTTTTTTCCTGGAGAGCTCAGTATTGTTCATTCGGTAATTTTACCGATTTGACATGTCATCATCATTGCTCTATCTTTTTTTTTTTGTATGTGGGTGAGTACGTGTATGTGCGTGCGTGTGTATTCATTAGTTCACCTAAAACCTATTAAAAAATCCCATACCGTTCACCTAAACCGAACACTTCCAGCCAGAGTCGTGAGGCCGTCAGGAGACCCGAGGAAGGACCAAAGAAAGGAAAGGAAAGTGAAAGTTCTTTGGATATTCCTTTTGGCATTAGTATCCTTCTATTTCTTTTGAATTCCGATTTGGATTTGGCCATCGATATTCCACTTCCAACTTCTTTTCAAGGTCTACAATGTCATACATACTCAACTCATGGGCTGGACTTCAACTCAGCGGTGACTCTAAAGGGAAAAAGGCAAAACAAAATGGATGGATGGCTATTTCTAGTAGCGGTGGAAACATCAATTGAAGCTGGACTCAAACCGGTTCGCTTCTTGCTGCGAAGCTGCAGCGCCAACCACTGGAGCACCGTGCCGCTACATCTGAGTTTGTTTCCGCAGCACTATTGGGACGCAACACTTCCACCCGATCAACATCCAAACATGCGATGCATAAAAATCACATCCTCATTTTGTCTGGAATGATTACCGTTGTCTTCGATATTTGAGCTTCTCGGCGTGCGGGGATTTAAAAAGGAAAAGTGATGGATGGTAGAATAAAGACGAGGAGATTCCAACTCAGTCTGGCCGAGATGAGTGAATAAGCAATGAGAGCGGATCCTGAATGAGCGATGGTGAAATAAAAATAGGCAGAATAATAGAAAACGGCCACGGATGGAGAAATTGAGGGTGAACGGGCGGAAAGTAAAAGACAGTGACGGAGGGTTAGAAGGCAAAGCTGCCAGGCAAAAGAAGATGTTGGGGGAGACAAATGAGACGGAGAAGGATAATGACACAGCGCTATGAGCATATGTGGCGAGGCGGGGAGAGCAAAGACGGCGCCGGGAAATATCCAGACAAACAAACGTGTATGCGGGAGGGATGGCCCTCCCCCCTCCCCCCTCTGCTCAACTGCGCGCGTGTAAATGAGATCGACTCCTTCCCAACACAAACATCCGCCCCCGTCTGTTTTTCAACAAACATGCTGTCATACACAAACACACACATGCAAAAGCAAGGCGGCATGAAAGCAATCAATATTTTAAGCAGACATCTAAAGAGTCCGGTCCCCCCCCCCCCCACCCCCCCCCCCCCCCCCGGGAGGATCAGCCCTAATTGGTCCCAACAAACAGTGAAAAGGACAACAACATAAACAAGGAGCGCACGCCGAATGCAGCAATTAATAGAATGTGAACAGGAGTTGCAAATTAAATCAATTTGCAAATATCGACCGGGCTTTCCAACACGTCTCCATTATCCGCCGCCAATTATTGTCGTCCGCCGGTTCCAGAGGCCAAGTCTGCGCCGGCATTTGCATATCTAAATGAGAGAGCATCGCGTCGGAGCGAGTTTGGAATATCTGATGTCCGTTGTGTCATTTTGTCGCTTGTTTGCGGTTCATTTGAAGTCGTCTCGTTCATAAACAGCTTCTGCTTTCATAACAAGCTGCGGGTTAAACGCAAAAGCGGGCCCGGCATTTCTCAAGCATGCAACGCAACTCTCGGGAGAGCTTGTTATTCATACCAAATATGTCAAAGGTGTGTGTTTTCCACCGTGTGTGTGTGTGTTTATCTGTTGTGGTGGATAAAGAGATGGAAGGCCAGTTTGTGGAGAGGGGAAAAAAAATGGTGGGTTTAATGGACGTATTCCACTCGTAGTGTTCCTGCAGGCGTGCCCGACAGCGCAATGATCTCTTATGGCCTCGAAAGTCCGATCAATACGGTCAGATGTTCAACGGCACCGAAATGCTCAAATTAGGAAACAGAAGAGGACGTTAAAAGGGGAGTGTTGTGTTTAAGTATGGGAGACATTTTGTTAACAGTGTTTTGGATTTGTGCTTTGGGTCGCTGTGGTGCTAAAAAGCTGGAAATCATCTTCACTTGTGGCATAAATGGGTCCAAAAAGTTAGCATGGTTGAAATCAGGGGTGTACAACTTTGGTAGAGTGAATTTTACTCTGCACAGCAAATCGGTCAGTGTTACATTTCCAGTCTTCCTAGTGTAAAGTTTACTCTCGGTTAGACTGGGATCGAATATAGTCTTTTTAGAGTAAAATTTACTCTATGAAGTTTACTGTATACATCCTTTTTTTTTTTTTTTTAGCATAGGCTAAAGTAAACATTTGACACAGACTTGTCATTTGCCCACATTGTACTACAGGACTTAACTTTCCACACTGGGTTGCAAGACAGGAGAAGAAAAAAAAGTTCATTCTCGTCTCTCACTTCCTTGTTTTCAACCAATCACGCGCATCATTCAGTAAAACTTGATGCCAAGGTCGTCTTAATACAAAAAAAAAAAAATGCTTCTGATGTCGTTTTGACAGGACCCATGACAAAAAAATAAATAAATAAATAAAAATCCTAAAAAATAAATAAATGCAGAGAACTCTCTTTATTTTTGGACAAATGACTGACATTTCACATTTTTGTGGCACATGAATATTAAGTCAGCTTTAGAGGAAAAATGATTCAAAACTGAACTCATTAAGTAGAGGAATGAAGTATTTGTTATTTCCCACCATTGATTACTACTCCTTCTACTTCCACTACTAAGACTAAGACTAAGACTACTACTATCACTACATAGCGCCCTTTAGGACACCCCAAAACACTAACAAGCTTAACCTCTTCTTGGTGGATATAAATATTGCCTTGTGTATATACATAGACACCTGACCTTTTATTTCATTTAAAAAAAAAATTCCATTTGCGCTGAAGGTTAATCACGGAAGCCTATTGTGAGCCTTTCAGCATCATCCCGACAGCGTGCAAATATTGGGCTTATAAACGTTGCCATTACAGCTTTGATATTTGCTGCGATGCACTCGGGCTTATAGTAAACGCAGGTGATGCAATAGAAATGAATGGGCGGGACATAAAAGCACTCATCCTTTTGAACCTTTCCCGTCTTGGGCGAACGCTGAACTCAAAGGAAAAGACCCTGCGTTAAAGCGTTTCGGGGGGGGGGGGCAGAGAGAAATTAATATAGACGCATTATTTACTCGTTACCTCTGCAGCGCTAAGAAGCGTTTGGTGACATAACTGCCTTTTCCCTTGTCAGCTTTAATCCTCCACCTCTCCCGGTTTTCCTCGCACCGTCAGCCTCACCTCCCACCATCCTGCCCACTCTTGTCTATAGCAGAGACGTTTGAAGAACTCCTCGGAAATACTAAACTGCCGACTTAAAAGGGGAAAAAGCTAGCGTTATGCTGTTTGTTCGGCGAGCTCCTTAAGGTGCTCCTCAATCGCCCCGTGATGCCCCGAACCCGACTCATTATTGCTTCTGTTGCCAGTTAAAATGTGGCGAGTGAACAAACAAACAAGTCAAATATTAGAGATATGCTTTGAGAATTTGCAGGTACAAAAGACGTCATCTCCTTGACATATTAACCCCTTTCAGACTCGCATTTTTCTGCCGGGCACATAACATGGCAGGCACGTTATTGTAAACTTACCAAGCTTACATGTAAGATTTGTAACATGAGCATCATGCAAATCAACTTGCAATTGTGATCGGTGAGCTCGAATCCAATCATGAACCAGAAGTGTTGACATCATCCAAATTATGCGCTTTTAACCCTGGAGAACCCACGGGGTCAAATTTGGCCCCTATAAATTCTGCTACTCAAATAACAAAGACCTTTTTTTTTTTTTTTTTTACAAATTTAACTTCAAAAGTCCAGAGTGCCACTTCTGACCCCTGCATGGGGCCATCTAGTGGATGAATATCGCACTTACATGAGCCAGAGTGGTGGTGACAAGATGGCTGGCAACATGCTGTTTTGTTGAGCTGGAAATCAATCCAAACAAATCCATCTTCTCAGCAAACCATCAGATGGTAAAATTTAGTTTTTTTTGTTAATTTATTTCATATCATGTTGCAGAATGTTTTATATATTAGCAATTCTGATAAATTAGCAACTCTGAGCTAGTTCAAAAAACAAGGGTTAAAATTGAAAAAACATATATTTTGGTGTTCAGTGAAATGTATAATTCATAATTTTCCAAAGAAGAAAAGGGTTCTTGGGTTCTCCAGAGTTAATTGGTTCAGACATGCAAATATGTCCACTCCAATCATCTATGGTTCCGAAGGGGTTAAAATTGTGTTTAGACATTATTTGTTACAAATAACAATAATAATAATAATAATTTTGGACCAATTCCATTGCATTAGATAGTTTTAGGCACAGTGGTTGGGAATCTCTCTTCACCATATGACTGGGCTACTTATATGATGGCGGTGGGGCATCAAATTGACCTTTTCAAAATGTCTTCTCAGTTGTACGAAAATTGTCCTTTGGGAGCCATATGCTCAACCAAACAGGAAGTCCGCCATTTTTAATTGAATTTGGAAACAAACTCATCTTACAGAATGTATCCAGTTGTCTTCAAACTTTGCGTGTTTCCTTATAAAGATGTTCGTAGTTTGTCGCACGCTGTTGCCGTGGCGATGCGCTGTTTGCAAATAAAAATGCGACTTTGTCCGATGGGCCGGCATTCCCAACGTGCAACTCGCCCAACGTGGCCGGGCTTGCGAGGGGCCCTTTAAAGCCGCTCACAGCTCTAGTATGTCTTTGTTATTTTATGCAGCAGTTTGTGCTACTGAATCACCAGGAAGAGCATCTAACAGTCCTGTCGCCATCTTAAGCTTACGAGAGAGACTTGTCTTGTCCCCCCCCCCCCCCCCCCCCATTCCCATTATGTATCATCTAAAGGCCGTTTGTATATCAGCATTAGGAGCAAATGTGTTTACAGTTAGATTAGCTACCCTGTCACATTTACTTTCTGTGATTTAGCAGCGAAGCGCGTTGCCGGGCGGAGGTGGGGGCGGATTGTGCCATGATTTAGAGGCAGCCGCGCAGAAGTCGCGCAGAAGCATCCGGGAGCTCCGGCAATTCTGCGGCGACACCAAATGATAGCCATTTAGTTTAGTTATCATGTCTCTGGCCCGCCGCGCAGCTTTTCAAAAGCCCTGCCACAAATTAAAAAGCGCTTTGGTTGGCACACATGAGAGGAAGCGAGCAAAGCACCCATTTTGTCCCTTGAGGAAAAGTAGAGGGGGGGGGGCTTGGCAGGGGGCGACGGCGTGCGATTGAGAGGTAACAGTGGTGACCCTGAGGTAATTGGCAATTAGAGAGCTGCCAGCATTATTGTTCAAGGCTATAATTAGGATTCTCTCACATGGACGTGTGATCTTGTGTAAGGTCCATACGAACATTCCTTTAAGTACCGTGCACTTTGCTTTGACCTTCTGTAATCGCACTTCTTTGTCCTAGCAATCATTATGTTGGTCCAACACGATACATTAAATGTGAGTGGAGGCAGACCTCGGACGGGTCTGAAGCATTTTCCACTAATACGTCAAATCATTGCCTGGCTGGCTGCGATCTTGGATCTCAATGGCTAAAAAGGAGCATTAACGGTTTTGCAATTCCTCAGATCCAGGCTTTGGTCACAGGGTAGGGTGACATTCTGGGTTCAACCAGACAAGACATTTTTAGCCTTGTGTGCCGACACAAGGCAGATTTTGCCAGCCCCGATTGTTTGCTATCATTTTTTTTACGCAGGATTTTAAGTCCATTCATCACGCCAATTGTTTGGGCCACATCGATGTCACACGGTTGTCATAGTGATTCGTGTGACCAATCGAACTAGGTGTGTTTTTGTCTAGAGTTAAATAATAATAATAATCAAAAAGATTTAAAAAAGCAAAAAGGGAAGGTTGGATAAGAGTGAGTGCATTGCAATTATTATTATTATTATTTTTATTTTTTTACAGCTGTTGAACTGTTAACCAGGATAGCATTAGCTAAAGCATGAACACAACCACCGGTCACCAGATTAACTAGCATTTAAATTGGTCATAGTTCCTGTTTTTTTTATTTTGAAAATCCGGTCAGTCTAAGGAGGACCTTCATCCATCCATTTTCTTAACCGCTTAGTCGTCACACAAACACATGAAAAATGCTCAACAGGAGCGCAACACATTTGAATTGTCCGTCCGTCCGTCCGTCCCTCGTGTGTGAAGATTTGATTATCGAATGCTATTTTCTGTCAAATTGAAATGTTGCCACACAAATTCATAAATGAACAAATAACCAGACAAAACCTTAGCAATGAAACATGACCGCCAATCTAAGTTGCTTAAAAAGGGGATTTGACTATTTTAACTTTAATGTGTGTCTGCTTTTTTTTTTAGCACCTTATACTGTGGCGAGAATGAAAAAAAAACAGATAACAACTCTACTTTGAAATCCATCTTTCCAAAGATGGTTTCCCTACCGAGTCAGGTTTTTTTTTTTTTTTAATTCTCTTATCACGCCTTGATGTGCTATCAGAACCCTCACCCAACCCACATTACATAGAACTGCATTTAGAGCATATATCGTCTCCTTTATTGAGTAGTTCTCAATTTCTCTGTTTTAGAAATAAAATGTATGCCGCAAAAGTTCCAATTTTCACAGATATAAGATTTATTTAAGCATCAATTGCAAGTGTTCAAATACTGCTTCGGCTACCTTGGACCACATTTGGCAGTTTTTTTTTCAACTGATCTGCAGTCTGTAGTGATCCTTTTTCCCGACTACAGATCTACCCTATGGATTTTTTTTGATGCCGCTTTCCAACTTTCAACTATTGAACGGGTCAGATGTTACAAGGGGTCAAGTGTGTCCACAAACCTTCCAACATAACCTGACTTGAATATTAACGAATCAGAGTGAGGTCAGTCTTAACATAAGTAACTAGATAAGAAGACGAATGTAGTTATTTGTTTCCGATTGGATTGCTAAGGCATGGAAATCGAAATCAGAATCCACGCAGTCTACTGAAAACAAAATGCATGCAATCCTCTCCGCTATATGAAACTTCAGGCTGACTCAAAGGCGCCCCTTCAAAAAAAAAAAAAAAACTGAAATTCCCACCACAGTTTTTTTTCCTCATGATTTCTTCAGCAAGTTGTTGAAAACGTGGCCACGCTCCGCAACGTTTGGGGGTCTTTGAAGTGGCTGACAAAGAAGCATCAAAGAAGTTAATGCGAAAGCTTTACACTACTTGCACCGTGAGGAACCCGTTCCCGACCATCGCTTTTGCCGTCTTTTCCACAAAGACCCGTTTATAAGGAATGTGACCCGCGACCCTTCTCCGCTCTGCTGCAAGCTCATGCAACTTCACTTATTATACACGGTTTTTTTTGTCCTATGGCTCCTCTCAGTTGTACTGAAATGTTGTAGGGCGAAGACACAACGGCACAAAGGCCAACTGGCACGAGTCCCGAGTCCCGAGTCCCGAGTCCTGCGGCACTCGTCTAAGCCTGTTGCACATAAGCAGCATCGTGACGAAAGTTTGGGGAAGAACATCTTTTTTGAAAACATTCCAATTCCAATTTTGACATCAGTACCAAGAAAGGTCCATACGATGAATTTGATGTGGAATAACTTGACTCAAGCCCATCAAGCGCCTTTGTGATGAACCACAACATTGACTTGGGGGTCAGTGCCCCCCCCCACCCCCCCACGGAAGGATTTGGGTAAACCATCTAATTGTGTTTTACTCCCAAAAACAAAAGCAAAAACACGATTGGGTTTAATTCTGAAGTCTCACATGACCTCACACCTGATCGTAACTTTGTTTGAGTATTAAGGCATATCCCCCCCCCCCCCCCCAAAAAAAAAAGTAAAAATAACGACTCCTTTGACCATAAATGTAAACCACAATGTAAATGGGCTTTTAGTACAGATCCCAAAAAACTGCATTTGTTATGTTTTGGTGTTAATTTATTCAGGTGTGTTCTTCAAACCTGTTAAATGGTTTAGTGAAAATGTGTAGGGCAAGCTGGTGATCAGTCTCTTAATCATTGAAGCCTTTATATTCATATCTAAATGATAAATATTGGACAGTTTAAAAAAAAAAAAAGTAATATTCCAAATTAATTATGAAATCCTTATACAGTTCTAGAATGACTCCTTCTGCATGTTGTGCTTGGAATACAGTACAATGCACAAGGTCAAGTGTCAAATGGACACATTTTTATTTGAGAATTAGCGTCCAGGCTGCTCCCCAATAATCTTCGAATGAAACCCAAAGATTTGCTGTATGCACTTATGTGCGCACTTCACAGAGGGCATACGCATACATTTCAGTCTAAAGGTTGAAAAATCGCCTCAACCAAGTCATTAAATTCAAACCCCTTTTAAATACATGCAAATCAGCCGAACGCTACTTAATATCCATAATGACGCCTTGAAATCGGTTAAACCTTGAATCAAAAACATGATTTCCATTGCAGACCCCTGTGGTGCGGACCGCTCTTCACACGCAGCAGCTCGTAAATTTATTTCAGCTCAAATGTGGTCGTCGGTCGCACACCGTAAAGAGAACGTGGCAATTATCTCAGCAGTTGCATTTTTTCGACTTTGGACTACTCTTTTTATGAGATATCGCGACTCGCCGTACCATTCGGGTACATCTATCAGCTTCTTCTATATATTCTTAACTTTACTTGGAAATTAATGATCAATTAATCGTTTTTTTAATTGTATCAGGGATGTGATTTTTCCGCTAATTCGCGGAATTCCGCTTTTTTTTATCTCCCCCCAAAAAAAAAAATCTGATTTTTTTTTTTTTTTGTATTTCATTGTGTATGCACATGACTCCGACAGATAACATCTTCGGCTATAACAAAGACATTTGTGGTATGCTCTAATATGAGTTACTTTTCATTTGGTCATGATACAATTATTTGTTCATGAAATTTGAACTCTTCAACATTATTTATGTGTTAACTTAGTAATCACATTAGTTAGATATGATGATATTCTCAGTGATAGTTTTTAAAAGCAAAGGCAGTCCAATGTTGAATTGAAAATTTATGCTGTTGTTTTGTCTATTTCTTTGTCATGTGAGTGCATTGAAAGTACTTAAAAACACGGAAAACCCATGTGCTCCGGGGGGCTTCGCCTCCAGACCCCCGGCTAAATTTTCAGATAATTTCACTTTGGTCAAATCACATCCCTGTTGTATGTTAAAAATACTACCCTAATGATCTAATACTAGTGCTGTCAAAGTTAAAGTGTTAACTAATTAATTAATCACAAAAAATGATCGCATTAATCATGTATTAACGCAGATTAATCGCACTATTAATTTTGACCATTTCATCATCGGTGTATGCAACTTTCTTGACAATTTTTTAATTTTTTAATTTTATTTTTTAATTTTTAATTTTAAATTTTAAATTTTTAATTTTTAATTTTTAATTTTTAATTTTTAATTTTTAATTTTTAATTAATTTATTTTTATTTTTATTTTTATTTTTATTTTTTATTTCTTATTTATTTATTTATTTTAATTTTTTAATTTTTTCTGGAAAAAAAAGAGATTTTTTTATTTTTTTATTCTAATCATTCCAAAGGGTCGAATGTTGTACGAGAATGTTTGCCTCGAAGCGCACTTTTCATCCAATCCTTTGGAATCTCGCAGAAAAAAACGCACGGCTGTACTCTTTGGTGTCAGCAGTATTTGCATCATGATTGCTTGCGCAGCTCTCGCGAGGTTTTTTTTTTTTTGCAGATGCAGTTTTAATTTCAGTTGATATGAAAGATCAGTTGAAGAGCTGCGGCGGGATTGTCTGTCGGGTATGCGGTTTTAAAAATTCCCGTTCACCCGTGCTACCGACTTCGTTCTTCAAGCGCGGTAATCTGTTTTATCTTGTGTTATACATACAAATAATGCTCAGGGTTGTGCAACATCAGAGATCAAATGGTTTTGATAAGGTTTGGCCAAAAAGATGCAATGTTTGATAAGAAAAACGTTTTCCGCCTTTTCTTTGTTGCGGTCGTCCAGTCCGGTACCGTTTTTCTATTGTGATGTTGTATCTTTCCTATCACCCGTCACTTAATGATATTCAGTAGGGATGCTTGGCGGAATATGCTAATACTTGCCTGTTGTCAACACACTCCGACAAGCCCCCCCCTTCCTGCACGTTTCACCCACGTCCTTATACAATGAGGCTCACAAAGGTGGCAGTCTTTTCTCCACAAAATTCTGTCAACACTGCCTCTTCTATGCATATTTTTCTGCTTCCATGTTCACGATTTAAAGAAAGTTGGACATGCGGAGAAAACAAATTCATGAAGTTTGCAGAGTGGAAGGCATCGACAGGAGACTCGAGTAACTCGGATTTTCTAGTCGACACCCCAGGGGGGGCAAACACAAGGTATTGGCTTTGCTCAAATGCCTTTCACCCTTAAAAGACGCTGTCTCGTTCCTTCTCGTCCAACTTTCATCACTGACTCTCAACCAGCAGCAGACGTTTTATAGTGTAGCCAGGAGAGGAATCATGTTGTTTAGGAGCTATTTTACGCTGTTATTTCTGATTTCTTTCTGTGTCATGTTTTGTATTTTCCATTCAAAAGTTTACATTTTATGGTATGTTTCATTTCTGAACTGTTTGACTGTAACTTTCCATCCGCCATCCGAGGGGAACATTTGTTAGCTCGCAAGCTAGCAAGTAGCTATAGCCTCGTGTCGAGGCATGGACGCAGTAGGGATATATTACAGCCAAAAGTGGCTTTAAACATATTTGGATGCTTATGAAAAATGTGTGATATTTGATTGACAGTTATGCCGGGTCAGCTTTCAGTGCTGTTTTAGGAGAGATGAGCTTGATTTTTCACTATTTAGAAGCCTCGTTCAAGATATACTTGCCGATTGTTTTAACCGTTCATATTTGGCAAGTCCATCCCATCCATCCATTTACTACCGCTTATCCGGGGTCGGGTTGCGGGAGCAGCAGCTTTAGGAGGGAAGGCCAGACTGCCCTCTCCCCAGCCACTTCGACCTGCTGCTACGACGGGATCTCAAGGCGTTGCCAGGCCAATAGTCTTTCCAGCATGTCCCGGGTCATACCCGAGGACTCCCGCCGGTGGGACATGCCCGGAACACCTCTCCAAGGGGGCATCCGAACCATATGCCCGAACCACCTCAACTGGCTCCTCTCAGGAGCAGCGGCTCGACTCTGAGTCCCTCCCTAAGGGAGAGCGAGGACACCCTGCGGAGGAAACTCATTTCGGCCGCTTGTATCCAAGGTCGAGTGGAGGAGTTCAAGTAAATTTGGCAAGTTTATTAGCAATATTCTTCTATTCTAGTATTTCTGGACTAAAGTCTTAGAAAAACTTTCCGCTATTTTGGACTGTAGGATACCTTTATCTCCAAACTTGTGTTTGCTAGGTGACCTAACAACAACTGACTTACCACATAAACAATTTCAATCTACACTTGTAGCCCTTACTATCGCTAAAAAAACAATTCTTGTTAACTGGAAAAATAAACAAACTCTGAATATCGACCAATGGTCTAACCTCCTCATAAATCACATTTTAATGGAAAAAATATCTGCCTCAAATAAAAAACAAATATCAAAATTTATAGAAACATGGTCTACGTATATAGAATTTTTTAACCTAATTCCGGTTACTTAATTCTGTCTGTTAGCGAGAGCCACCACATCGTGATAACTTACATTGATGTCTCTGCATTTGGCAATTTATTATTATATTATATTATTAGTATGGGATTTTTTTAATGGGCTTTAGGTGAACTGATGAATACACACACGCTCGCACGCACGCACATACACATACTCACCCACATACAAAAAAAAGTATATATATATGTGTGTATATGTACTATATATATACAGTATATGTATTTAAAAAAAAAAAAAGAAAAAAAAACATTTATTAATTTTTTTTAATTGATTTGTTGGTTTTAAAAAAAAAAAAAAAAAAAAAGGAGAGCAATGATGATGTCAAATCGAATGAACAATACTGAGCTCTCCTGTAAAAAAAAACAAACAAAAAAAAAAAGCAATATTCTTCTCTTTGGTGTTTTAAGATATACTTTATTATATTGGCTAATCGTACCATCAGTTGGAGGTTGTGAATGGCTTGTGCTTGGCTTTCGTGGTTCCACTCTTTACGACAATGTCAATGGACTTTCAGCGCACATTTTGGTGCTAATATATTCACGTTTGCCCTCCAAACATGTTCCACGGCTTTTGTGAAAAACGTGTGAGGCGTGTTGGTAGTCAGGCCAAAATATTAACATTTGCCAGCGAAAAGGGAGTCACATTGAACATGGACAAGACAATGGTCCAGCAGCTGTCTTTTCTCATAGACAGCAGGTACGCGGCCAAATACTGGACCGTTACCAAGAAGACTTGGATCGGGCCCCAATGGGCCTTAGCACATTAGCATACTCGGGCCTGGTATCAAAATATAGCTCCTCTCTGTCTGTGGTCCAAATGAAGAGCAACAAAGCTAGCCATCCTTTTCAAGAAAGATCTGAAACCGACATGTTTTAATTGGTGTGAGAAAATACCGCACCACAATAAGCAGCAGTTGCTGCCTTCAGTTGTATTGATTCACATTGAGTATCACGTCTATTAGTACTAATTGTATCGATTCCTGTAAATTGTGGATGCTAGAAATGGGCACTACACTGTTGTGTAATTGTCATGCATTATTCATTGTTTCCTGCTTGCCGCGAGGAACTTTGCTGATGGTGACTCCTTCACCCCCACATCAGGGTTGCGTATTGATTGTCAGCCTTTGCCCTTGTTGAGCTCGTCCTTTTGTTGTGTGTGTTTTTTTTTTTTAAATATCAATCAATAATATTCAATCAATAACACCGCAGGAAGTCTTGTGTCCATGAATTTCAAAGTCCTGCCTGTGAGCACCCTGGGGTCCCACACGCAAACTGCAGACGGCACAAATGTTCCTCTTTCAATCCAGATGTGGCCAACTGGCCCATTTAAAAAAAAAAATGTGCGCCACCACATTTTTTTAACTTTCTGGGATGCCGCTTGCTCACATTGGTTAAAAAAGGGGCTTACGGTAGAGTGACTAGACATCCTGGGTTTAATCCGGGACAGGTCTGCTTTTGAGCCATTCCTGGTGGATTTTGCCATCTCCAGAGTTTTGTCCCTTTTTATGTACCTTCCATCTCGGCGTCTCGATTTTTGTTTTCGTCCAGTCAGCAAACCAATTGTTTGGGCCAATCACACCCTTGTAACTACTGTACAACTCATCACTAGCAGGCGTGTTTTCATCATATTGTAACTAGAACTACATCCTGCTTGCGGGTGTAAGAATCCTGGGAAATGTAAGACTATGCGACCAACGCTGAGTAAACGGCACAGCCAGCATCTAAAAACTGCTAAGACGGAGCTAAAACGGTTGGAGTGCATTGCCTTGTTTAACGCTGTTGAACTGTCAAACCAAGATAGCATTTAGCATTAGCTAAAGTAATAGCAGTAATAACACAACCACCGGTCACCTGATTGACTAGCAATTACATTTGTTATTTGTGTGTCAGTTTTTATTATTGAAACTCTTTTCACCCACTTTTAGCGCTGTCCAACTGTCAACCAAGCTAGCATTTAGCATTCGCTAACCTAAAGGATTCTTGGCATTGACGTGATGATTGACTAGCAATTACATTTGTTATTTGTGTGTCAGTTTTTATTATTGAAACTCTTTTCACCCACTTTTAGTGCTGTCGAACTGTCAACCAAGCTAGCATTTAGCATTCGCTAAGCTAAAGGATTCTTGGCATTGACGTGATGATTGACTAGCAATTACATTTGTTATTTGTGTGTCAGTTTTTATTATTGAAACTCTTTTCACCCACTTTTAGCGCTGTCGAACTGTCAACCAAGCTAGCATTTAGCATTCGCTAAGCTAAAGGATTCTTGGCATTGACGTGATGATTGACTAGCAATTACATTTGTTATTTGTGTGTCAGTTTTTATTATTGAAACTCTTTTCACCCACTTTTAGCGCTGTCCAACTGTCAACCAAGCTAGCATTTAGCATTCGCTAAGCTAAAGGATTCTTGGCATTGACGTGATGATTGACTAGCAATTACATTTGTTATTTGTGTGTCAGTTTTTATTATTGAAACTCTTTTCACCCACTTTTAGCGCTGTCCAACTGTCAACCAAGCTAGCATTTAGCATTCGCTAAGCTAAAGGATTCTTGGCATTGACGTGATGATTGACTAGCAATTACATTTGTTATTTGTGTGTCAGTTTTTATTATTGAAACTCTTTTCACCCACTTTTAGCGCTGTCGAACTGTCAACCAAGCTAGCATTTAGCATTCGCTAAGCTAAAGGATTCTTGGCATTGACGTGATGATTGACTAGCAATTACATTTGTTATTTGTGTGTCAGTTTTTATTATTGAAACTCTTTTCACCCACTTTTAGCGCTGTCCAACTGTCAACCAAGCTAGCATTTAGCATTCGCTAAGCTAAAGGATTCTTGGCATTGACGTGATGATTGACTAGCAATTACATTTGTTATTTGTGTGTCAGTTTTTATTATTGAAACTCTTTTCACCCACTTTTAGCGCTGTCGAACTGTCAACCAAGCTAGCATTTAGCATTCGCTAAGCTAAAGGATTCTTGGCATTGGCGTAATGACGAGGAAGATTGACTAGCGATTACGTTTGGCATTTCTGAGTTGTTTTTAATTTTGAAAATCTGGTCCCCCCTACCTATACCAGAAAAATCCACTTAAGTTACCGCCGCCTTTTTGAATGAAACTGCAACAACTAGAGACATATTTTCTTGTATATTGAAAAGGGAATTTGTGTTTATGCTTCAAATGGATCACAAAATCCATTCATCAGTTTTGGCAGTGCAGGTGTTTTGCTTTGCAAACAGTTTTTATGGAACAGGCTCAAAACATGTTCGCTGGCTGGTGCTGAGGGGCCGTTAGTGGATGCACACAAACAACGCTGTGTGAAAAGCTTCGTTCTCAAACCGAACTGTTTACTAAAATGACACTTGTTTATGCAAATGCTGAAATGAGATAGCAGATATCAAATGAATGTGAGTACTGAAATGAGCCAATTCCTTCATACAGTATTGAATTAAAGTGCAGGCGACACCGTTCAATCTAAACCCTAAATGCACACGAAGCCAATGTACAGCAATGGAAGCTTTATGTTGCACCGCCACGAGGTATAATGAAAAACAAGCATCAGTACAATTGTCCTCTTCTTAAAAGGCTCTCTTGACATGAGGCGAGAGGACAGCTGATGTCTCCATAATGAAGGGCTGAGCTGCGGCTCCGATTCCGCGCCGATGCTTACTGACACGCAACCGAGGTGAGCTTCATCCATCAGCTTTTCCTTCCACCGACCCATCAATCTTCTTGTCGTTGTCAGCCATCCATCAGCTTCACAACTCCGGAAGGGGAACCTTGTAGCGCCGATCACGCTCGCACAGGAAAACATCTCGTCACACTCGGGTCACGTGGACGACGCGCGCGTGCGATGCTCGCACGTCGCTGCAACTTAATGGAGCTCTTTTAACACGGCTGAACGGACTTAGACCAGAATCACATGTTAATGAACATGTTCGTTAACATGAACACATGTTAACCATGCTCACGCATGAGTTTTATTTTATTTATTTGTGGCTAACAAATTAAACACATCTAGTAAATATTCCCATGAGAATAAATTGGGCAGTGAAGACTTTTATTGTTATAATCTTAGTTAGGCATGTTGGGGAAGTCAACCCCTAAAAATTGATTTACAATAATATGTCCAATGCGACACCACCGATCTAATCACGGTATTCTGCTTAATACTGCATTTGTGGAATATGAGTTAAGCAGAAAAATCCACCTGATTTTCTCCATCTCAGGGGAGCTATAAAAACATGGAACCTGCCAAGAGAAAGATTAAAGTCTCTTTTTTCATCAGGAAAAAAAGTAAAACTTAATCCATTTCCATTTTGCAGCAATTAGCATTAGAATATAGCGAAGTTTCATCCTTTTTCACAAATCTGTTGAAAACACTGGGGGGAAAAGTCTTCTTGCAACATGGCCCTGGTTGAGCTCTTATACTCTGCTGCCACCTGCTGGCCGTTTTTGTAATTCTCTTCAGTTCAGAGGCTGCATCAACGCCTTCTGTATGCTCTAGTATAAGAAACAACAACATAAAAAAACTTATAAATACGTCTTTGGGGGAATGGTAATATTTAAAATAAAACATATTTGTACGTTTTTGGGAGCAAATGAGTTAAAAAGACATCACAGTTGCTTCGTGCAAGCGGCCATGTCTCACCTATTTTCTGAAGCTGAGCCGTGATTGGTCGTTACCTGAGCCCTGACCCAACCGTGATCTCGTTTTCAGTCGTCAGCAACTGGAAAAAAATGGCTTCCCCGTGATGGATTTTAAAAACGGGTAGATTTTGCTGCTTAACTCAGTCCGTAAAGACAATATTAATCAGAATACCGTTGTTGTAGTGGGGGCGCGTACAACATATTATTGTAAATAAATGTTTTGCGTATACTTGAGCGCTGAGTACCAAAAAGAATGATACATTTTCAGGTAAATCTGAGACCATTTTTGTCTATTTTGCGGTTAGTTTAGCATTTGAACGACTACATTGTCTTAGCTGAGATGTGTCATTTCTGAAGGTCGCGTTTCTTTGTAGGGAGGGATGTGAGAAGACCCCAATTATCCCGGTTGATAATCTCCGCTCCCATAAAAAAAAAAAAATATTCCCACGGAATTGGATGACTAAAAGAAATCAGATCATAAGTAAGATATTTCCAACTCAACTCCTTCAGGGGGGGGGGGCAAGTTTGCCCATGACTTTGTGAATTGTTTTCATTGGTGGGGGGGACCGACAATGATTCAATTGTCCGTTTTTTGACTTGAAACTATGAGCGTGATTTACTAAAAATCCGCTAAATTACTTGTTAACGCTAACAGATTACATATGCTGTTAGCATCAGATGTGACAGAGACTTGCATTTAGGTCATTCTTGTGTTTTTTTTTTCACCGTGAAGAAAAACAACACAAGCGCACAAAAGAAGTTCAAAGTGATGGAATTGGAAGTGTTAGCGGAAACTTCCGCATCCTTTCTTGCATGGGTAAAACCTTTAATAAAAAACAAGCCCCATGTGTTCATTTAGATGTGTTCTTTATAATTAGCATAGCTTTAGCTTTTGTTGTTGACTGCTTTGCATTTGTATTCACCACACGGGCTTGAATAAAAATGACTTAGTAGTAAATCCAAACACGCTACCTTACTTGAGCATTATACATTCAGCCAAGGACTTTTCTACTGGATGCAAGCTATCAAGAGATTTTTTTTTTCCCCCCAAGAAGATACACAAAATGTTGACTGACATCGCTAAAACTAAAGAACATAATTCATGAAATGAATTATGGAATTCCGCGCACACCTGGCTGCAGCCACATGGATCCGCGGATGGCGCGTTTCGCGCGGGTTCGCGATTCCGAACCAGATCAAACGGCGACGTCTTCTCCAGTTCGAGTCTCTTTTTCACTCGCGCGGCTTGTACCCGACAAGCGCGAGGATGTTGTTTTTACTCTTGCCGGTCACGTTCCACGCTGCTTTTCTCCACCAATCCCTGGGAACTTTGGTCAAGAAAAACTTGCACTTTCCCCAAAGTCAACTGAAAGGTTTCTTCTCGGCTCGATTTGCGGAGGATTTAGCCGGTAGAAAACATTTTGATTCTCTTTTATTTGCTCTTGACTTTAGCGCATCACGGCCATTTTGGTTCAGTAACAACTTGATACGCTCGGCCGGCTTTACAAAGAAGGTCGTGCTTTGCGGTTTGAATAAACACCGGACTGTCTTTGGAAAAGGAGTATTTTCACGGCGTGAGATTGTTGAAATGTAAACTCAAGGGGGAGTTTTTGCATGGCCTCTGATCTTCTGCTTCACGCCCGTCAAATTACTGCACATCCACACGAGCGCTACTGGGAATTACATTGCATTTTGCAGCATTAACACTCCATCGCTCTTATAGAAGAATCGCATTTTCTCTCTTTCTCCCTTTGTGCGCATCCCCAAAAAACAACCGAGGACGAGGCTGGTCTAAAAAAAAAAAAAAAAAAAAAAAAAACGACATTTATTTTTACCCTTCTTTCTGACAGAGGCGCAATTCCTTCGAGTCTTGTTGCTTGCAAGCTGCGGGTTCCACACTAGCGCCTTCATGCACTCATGCCACTCTTCACCTACAACACAAACTAAAGAATGAATACAACTTGACTGAGCTCATCGCATCGCAACGCATGCAAAGTGTATGCAAATTTGGCGTACCTCTTGCATATATGACTACGGTTGGCCGTTTGACCTTCGGCTTATTTGCGAGGCGATCAAACGCAATCAGTAGAGACGTCGAAACGCAACAGAGCCTTCTGCTCGCACCTTGTGCTCATTTTTGGTTTATTTCTGGAGGCTTCCAGGTTCACAGCAAACTTGTCAGAAGCCTTTGAGGTGTTGAACGCCCCTCGCAGTGCAGCGGCCTGCGACGCTGCCTCCGAGTTTGCCCTCTTCGGTTCTCCTCCTGTTAAAAAACGGAGGGAAAAAAAACGCTCTTTGTATTTGGGGAGAAAGTTGACCGATCCTATACTTTGAGACATAAATGATAAATATTGGTCAGATCCTTTACTTGGGTGAAAAAAAACGAGAGATCCAGAAAGTTGGATCGGTCCATTTTTCCATCCATAATTGGCTTTTTAACGTGTACATATTCCCTACGATTATTTAGCGACCAGTCCAAGATGGACGCCCTCAAAGTCAGCTGTGATAGACTCCAGCTCATACAGTATGTGACCTGACTAAGGTCGGAAGAAAGTGCCAGAAATCGAACATATTTCCTGCTCGTGTCACGTTTTGACCGAGTTCTGTTACGTTAGTACAGACGCTCCCCACCTTACGAACGAGTTACGTTCCGGACGATCGTTCGTAAGGTGAATTTGTTCGTGAGTTGCTTCAGTGCTATATTTTGTATTATAATTTATGTTTAAAGCCTATATAAGTATATTGAAGGTTTATATAAGTATGTTTAAGGCTTGTACAAGTAACCTGCATTGGTTTGTACTGAAAAAAACTTTTAATAAAATGGAGAGAATACGTACAGTACTGTACTACGTATGTTAGAGAGAGAGAGCGAGACACACACACACAGTATGTACATGTACGTAATAAGATAAATAAAATTCATTTTGTTTAACTTACTTTTGGAAGATGTACTCGATGCTTAAGGAGATGATGGAGGAGGAGGAAGAGGAGGATTTTATATCATGAGAGATTCTTCGTCGTCGCTGGAATCGGCTTCAAAAGTTATTTCCTGCTTCATGGGGACCGGCGTTTTCTTCCTCCTCCTCCTCGCCACGTTGCTGAGCCTCCAATGAGCTCTCACAGCGCCAAGCGTCGGTATTAGCGGCGGAAAGAAGCACTACGCGCAATACAAAATCTAACTTACAGCATTTCTTTCCGAACATTTTTCGACATACTGTACGAGCAGAAATGTTCGTATGTACCGTTGTTCGCAACGCGAATGTTCGTAAGTAGGGGAGCGTCTGTATGTAAATCTTTTGAGAACTCCGTCGAGCCGCTCTCAGCAGGGCACCCCAAAATAGATTTGCGGGGACTCTTAAAGCTTTTTGAGCGCCTACAGTACGGCGGCCACCTGAGGCCCCAGCGCCAAACGTTACTCGCATCGGGGTTATCTTGCTCTTGATCACAACGCATATTTGTGGAAGAGCCCGAGGCCGCGGGACTCCGACACCGACGCGGCCCACCGCCATCTCCCGCGGTGTTTTCACGCCTTTTCAAATTGCTTCTTTGAATCGCACCATACAAAAAAAGTCTCTGCTTGATTTCTCCCCCCCCCCCCCCCCCAAGAAAAAATATGTTCTTTCTGTGCCGTTGGGGACACAATGCACCTCAATGGGAGACAAATAAGAGGCCAGTTCCAAGAGCACACTCGGCGACTGTGATGATCTCCGTGCTGGATTTGATGAAAAGGGAAGCTCAGCAGGTTGGATACCCTGCTTGTGTAGCTCCATGATTAAGAAATAGTTGGACTGAATTGATTTTTTTTTTTTCTCTCTTAAGGAAACAAAACTAAGGCCATGTGAACATGTGCACTGCTAGTGAGTATTTTTCCAATATTTCTAGTGCTTATAAGCACAGCTAGGCAGGAAAACGAGCCTGTTGTTGTTGTTGTTGTTGTCGTCACAAAATTAGAATGGAAACATCCTTGGAAAGGCAAGGTGACAATAAACGCCTCTTGGGTGAGATCAGCAGTTTATTGGAAAACCCGCCGCTGTGCAAATAATCACTTTAGAGTAAGTTGTAACACATCCAGGCATAAGAAAACAGGCGAGGAGGAGGTGAGCGACAGAAGGCCTAATGTGAGAAAAAAAAGGAAGGCCTAATGTGAGAAAGAGGTTAAGTGCATGCTCTTGCACCTGCAGCTAAAGCCTTCACCCTGCCGTATTATCCGCGGCCTCCCCTTTCCCCTACCGAACACGCACGCACCCTCACGGGTGCCAATCCGATTTGCAAACTTTGGCGAAGCCGCGTGTGACAGCCAATTACTGGGGAGACGACTCCCGGTGGAGTCACCTTCTCACCTCACAGCCCAAACGTGTCTGCCTGTCAGAGTGGCCGGGGGAGGCAAGCCGGATTCGAACCGCCCAAAGAGGAGAGCCCGAGTGGTCCAAATCTCCCCCGCGGTGCGCTCGCCACCTTTATTACAGGCCTGTCATGTCATGTCACCTGCTTCCATCAAGACGTATGAAATCAGACCATTCTTGTTCTGTCACTGTGACAAATCATCGGAAAAATTGTCATTCACCAAAGGATGCGAGAAATATCAGTTGCCGCTACACAAGTTGGGCAGCAATATTTACAGTATATACAGGGTGTCCATAAAGTCTCTTTAGCATTTCAAAAATGTATTAAAAATGCAATTGATTTGATATTTTATTCAGATTTGTTTTATTGTATTTAGCGTTTATTTAATTAAATTTTTTTTTTTTACCTCTTTTAACTCTTTCACTGCCACTGACGTTTAAAGACGTCAAGTAAAAACCTACGGAGCACTGCCAATGACGTCAAAAGACGTCATCCAATGATTTATTTTTTTTTTTTTTGAAACGGGCAGAGGAAACCCTTCTGCATGTCTGGTGAAAGTTTCCAGCCTGTCTGTTGTGCCTAATGACTATTTTTGGCCCCTAGAGGGCAGCGATGACTCTCTTTTGACAAGATCGGGTGGGCGTCAGTAGAGGCGGAGCTAGAGCGTCGAGCAGGAGATGAGAATGGAAGACAAAGAAAAAATGGCGGCCGGTCGCGAGGAGCTCACGCCCAAGCCGTTTTTTTCAAACACCAAAAGCATCGCTGAAAGAGCACATTGTTGACGACGATGATCATCATCGATGATGAAGATGAGGGTGGTGACTCCGTGTTGGGAAGCATTGACGCGGCAGTAGAAGACGTTAGATGGAGCTAGATGGAGGAGGGAACGGGCAATGGCGAGCGTTTGCAAGCAGCTCTACACTTACAAGACGAAAGGCATCGACCAACGCTAAAAGAGTACATTGATGACGACGGTGATCATCCTCGATGATGATGAAGGTGAATCCGAGCTTGACGGCGAAATTGGAACCGCTGACGCGGCGGCTATGACGGTGTCGTAACGCGGAGCGCAACCGAGCGCGCACAGGCGGACGTTCGATCGGACGACGGAGAGTGCCCCGAGTCCAATGCATATTCATCGGAGGAAGTGTGTACAGTCTGCTACTTGCTTTTTATTCCCCGGAAAAAAAGGCCGTCAAGAAAGTGTAACGTTTGCACGCAAAACGGACCAATGTGAAAGTGAAAGTAAACTGTTGTGCGAGTCCTGGCGTCTCCTTGCACGCAGGAGAGCGTTACAAAAAGAAAAACTGTATTTGAAACATCCACATAATTGTAAGTAGTACCGCAGTTGCACACATTTGTAAATAGTTTGCGAAATTGTTTTGTCAAATTGTTACACTGTTGAATGGAAATAAACGTATTTTGCAATCAAAAAACACTTTTTCATTGTTGGTGAAAGCGTTTTACAGAAGTAAAGCACTATTTAGGTGTTTGTGGCATCATTCATGGACAAAAAGAAGTGTACAAATCACTAGAGTGCATGAAATAACATCGTTTCAAAAAAAGCTATTTTTCTCCGCTTTTTGTTTCAAAACAGAGAATTTCGGTGAAAGTAACCATTTTCAATTGCGTTTTTAATAATTTTTTTAAATGGTAAAGAGACTTTATGGACACTTTATATTTATTTTCATTGATATTTATTATTTGTATTTAATTTTCGAATGCTATTTTATTAGGAAGTCATTTATTTATTTATCATCGCGGCCATATCAACTATCGTCCCCTCGTGTTCAAGCCTGAAGGTTCCGCTGTGTATCCAAAGCATATTTACATGTGGGACGCTGACTGGTTGATGAGTGTTTTGCCAGAAAATCCGTGTATTTACATTTGTGAGCAAGGAGGATAATTGTGCAGCGTCATTAAGCCGCAAGAAAACAAACAGCTTGTGTTCCCTCTTGATGAAATGCCAAGTCTGCGTCGCGCGGCTGCATTCTGACTCACCGCCGACGCCACTCGCTGTGAATGCGTTTATTTGGTGTCCCTCTTCTCACCTCCTTTACCCTCTGCTGTCTCCCGCGGGCGATTTGAGCTCGGAGGGCAGCGCGGTAAATGAACACACTGAAGGAAATGGATGTTTTTGTTTCCACTTCTCCTTTGAAATGCGTTATGACCAAAAGGAGAAAAATCAGAGAGGGTGCGTTTGTTTCGAGGTTTTGAGGCCCCTGCGTTCCTCATCATGCACGGAAATTGAAGGAGGAATAATGTGAGGGGGGGGGACAAAATGGAATATGAGCCTGTTTACCTTCACGCAAAGGCGTGTGACGCCAATGCTTTCCAAGGAGCCGATTACAACATAGCGTGGCTGATGGTGATGATGGAAGTATTTGGAATATCGTCTAAATTCGTACAAAAAAAGGAGGCTAAACACACATTCTATTACGCTGTCTAACACTAATAAGACCAAAGACAAGAGCTTCATACAAAATTCTACCATTTTGACAAATTCAAATTGCTGAGTAAAAAACAGATTTTATTTTTTTGAAAAAAAAAATATTTTTATTTTTTTATTTTTTATTTTTTATTATTATTATTTTTATTTATTTTTTTATTTTATTTTATTTTTTTAGCGGGGGCGTCGGACCATTAAAAAACTAAAGTACTGAATATTGAGTACTCCATACCTTTTTTTCTTTCTTAATGTAATGTCTCTGAAAGTAGCCTGGACAAAGCTTTACAAATGAAGTAAATTCTTTGATGCGACGTCATCCCGACCATTCCAGATGTCGTCAGGATAAAGATTTATAATAATGACGAAACCTTATGACAGTTTTCTTTGATTAGTCCGTTTTTATTTTGGTAACAAGCTTTTGTCTACAGAAATGTCAATATAGTTTGTGCTCCTGAATGGATCATGTGACTTCTTAATGAATATGCAAGAATGTTTGCTTACTGCCCCAAAATGAACAGTTCTGCCAGACCAAGAAACCAGAAATGTCATTTTTGTGTATTAACAGGTCACGTTTAGTGCTTACCGTTGCCTGGCTTTTATGAGCTCAAACGTCGACAGTCCTGGTGCCGTATTGTTTATTACAAATCTGCAGAAACTTGGCGACGTTGTGCAGAAAGTGCCACTAATTCAAAGCGGAACTTGGATACACGACAACAATTCTGACCCCGTTAGTGACTATTTATTTTTAAACCCATTAACATATCGAATGCTTTTTTTTTTTATGGTGTTTTTGGGAGATTCTCTCCAGAGCTCCAGAGTTCACCCAAATGCATTCAGATTGCAAATGAATCATGCGTGTGCGAAGACACCACTGGTTAATTAAATCATAGACACTCAAGAGACCGCACTATCTGTATACAAGCAATTAAAAAGCCCATTTTCAACATATGTGCCATTTAATATTTGGACTAGATGAAGCTCAAAATAGAGATGGCGCTGCTATTAATTAAGCGTAATTAAAAAAATGAGCAGAAGAAAATGATTCCATGTGAATACTATTTAATTTCCATGAATCGCCATCTGGTGTTTGTCTGTCGGAATGTTTTGAACTCCTGTTCCCATTTTGAGAATAATGACGCTGATGATGTTAAAATTGAATCCTGCAGGGCAGTGATTCTTAACCATTGGGCCGCGAGCGCCACCTAGTGGGCCGCAAAGTAATTTCAGTTTTGTAAGTCCGGGCTACGACGGCCGCAGGCTTTGTACACATGAGGCAGGGTATTTTTTTTTTTTAAACCAAATATTTTCTCCCGTGTAAAAAAACAAAACAATCGGTAATATTGCCCGTTAGTATTGTGCTAAATTCATTCATAATCCTCCGTATTCTGACAGCATGTCCTGGTTTCGTTAAGTGTTCAGCCCTCGTCATTTTTGTCCGATGGGAGCACAGATCGTCACGCGGGTCCACGTGATTACGCAATACGGTCCGCTTGCAAAAAGCACAACGAACGGCACCAAACGAAAAAAAATTACAAATAAAGTCAGTTTTTGGTCAGGACTTTTCTGGTCTGAATACACGCATAGACGAATAGACACTGCAATGAATTATATTCTCGCAGAATTACTCACCGTTTCCTTGTGGAAGGTTGAACAGCGAGAAGCGTTTCGTGCTTTCTTATCTGGTAAAGATCTTTGTGTGTGTTTTTTGTTTTTTTCCCCCCTGAGAAGTTGATTCCGGCTTGTTTGGCATCTTCTTGGGTGTCAGTGTCTACACATAGACCTAAATAAATGTCATTGATGACCATATTGTATCATTTGATATTGATTTCATGAACCTTAACTCGATTTAATTTAGTTATTAAATACAAACAATAATAAGTCAACATAGATGATAATTTGTGAATTGGCCCCGGGCCACTTTTTACAGGAAAAGGTAAAAAAAAAAAAAAGGTTAGCCTCTTCTGGCTACAATAGCACACTATTTTTAACTCCATTAATAAACAATGAATTCCATATTTCCAATCAAGACCTTTCTTGCATTGGAAAAATTTTTTTTTTCTTCTTCTTTTTTTTCTTTTTTTTATGGAGAGCTCAGTATTGTTCATTCGATTTGACATGTCATCATTGCTCTCCTTTTTTTTATTTTTTATTTAAAAAAAATTATATATATATATTTTTTTTTTGTATGTGGGTGAGTATGTGTATGTGCGTGTGTGTGTGCGTGCGAGCGTGTGTGTATTCATCAGTTCACCTAAAACCTATTAAAAAAAATCCCATACTAATAATATAATATAATGATAAATTGCCAAATGCAGAAACATCAATGTAAGTTATCACGATGTGGTGGCTCTCGCTAACAGGCAGAATTAAGTAACCAGAATTAGGTAAAAAAATTCTATATAGACCATGTTTCTATAAATTTTGATATTTGGTTTTTATTTGAGGCAGATATTTTTTCCATTAAAATGTGATTTATGAGGAGGTTAGACCATTGGTCGATATTCAGAGTTTGTTTATTTTTCCAGTTAACAAGAATTGTTTTTTTTGCGATAGTAAGGGCTACAAGTGTAGATTGAAATTGTTTATGTGGTAAGTCAGTTGTTGTTAGGTCACCTAGCAAACACAAGTTTGGAGATAAAGGTATCCTACAGTCCAAAATAGCGGAAAGTTTTTCTAAGACTTTAGTCCAGAAATACATAACCGGAGTACAAAACCATAAAGCATGAACATAAGTGTCTGCAGTGTTTTGTAAACATTGGAGACAAATGTCGGAGTCTGAGAGTCCCATTTTCTTCATCATATATTGAGTAATGTATGTTCTGTGAATAATTTTATATTGGATAAGTTGTAAATTTGTGTGTTTTGTCATTTTAAATGCGTTTTCACAAACTTGCAGTGGAAATTGTAACGTAGTCGTACTCCTATGTTAATCAAATCCTTTCACCTGTCGCTGCGCGGCACCGTTTGAGGAAGAGGTTCGTTGCGCCAGCAGCGGTCTGGCAGACAATCGGTGCATAGCTGAAATATTCCGATAGCGGGGGATTTATCGCAGGTTGCCCGGAGTTGAAAAAAAAAAACAACCGAATCTAAGAAAAGTCTAAAGCAACCTAAGGGTGAAAGAGGCTAGAATCCCCCTGATAAGGACAAACACAAACCGTGAGAGTAAAGAGATCTCCAGAGAAGCCTTCATTTGTGCTTCCACAAGCCAGCATGTCTTCATTCACACTTTCCCTCCATCCATTTTGTTTCCGTCTCCTTCGCTGCATACATTGCGCTTTTGTTCGGCCGTTTGCAAGCAGTCGAATTGACAATCGCTTCAACCTGCTGAAGGACATACGCCGCAGTCGCCGCCGCCGCCGCCTGAGGAGACAGTGAAGGTCCTCGGGTGGCCCGAGGCGACTTAATAACTCACCCGAGGCGTCAACCTGACAACAAAATCCGAAAGTCACTGATGTGAATGCACACAAAGACTTGCGAGCTGTCACAGTGTCTGACCGTCAGCGTCTTTTTCCTGCAACAGGACATGGTCGCGCTAAAGAAACCATCTCGAGGTCCCGTTCACGGCAGTTCAATGCTCTGATTTGTTGCCGGCTACATTGCTGAAGTTTTGGTGGCCACGTAAACGTCCAATATAAATTGCCGAAAGGTCAGGTCTGGTCTGTTGAAGTGACGCGGAAGTGAAGGTGTGACGACTCCTCATTAGCATGATTATGTTCTGGCGGTAGCGTTAGCCGCGGTGGTGTTCGGTGATGGTGTCAGTTGATGCTAATAGGAGGCTTGCTATAAATGTGCTTTTCATCACTGTATTTTCTGGATGTGCTCTCTTCCACATATGACCTAGTTTTTGAGTAAAATTACTATTTTTAAAAATATTGGGGATCCTTCCAAGATCATGTGCTCATTGGGGTCAAGAGGTCAAGAGACCGGGCATACGTAGGACCCGTTGCGAGCCAATCACATTGTAAATTCTGTAGAGTACATTTGACTCTGACCCGAGTCTATTTGGTCCCACTCTAAATGAAATACAAAAAAAAAAAAAAAAAGTCACTGGAGGGTTGAGGAACAAACCCACAATTACAAGTTGTGAGACAGCCAATGTACCCCCCCCCCCCCCCCGCTGTGTGTCTCATGTCAGCTGGACGATGTTTTTGGCCTCCTCTTGGATCAAAGTAAAGAGTAGGAGTGGCATAGCTCAGGTGGTAAAGGGGCAATTTCCAAAGCTAAAGGTCATGTGTTTGTTCCGCAACCCTTGAGTGACTTTTATTGAATTGTTTTATTCTACTCTTAAATGTACTCTTTTCTCTAGTTAGAGTTCGACCAAATCGGCTCAGTTTAGCGTCAAATTGATTCTAGAGAATTGACAGAATTTCTAGTCCAGTAATCGTATGCAGAGTATCATAAAGCCCCGACGAGACATTTTTGTATATGCAGTATTTTTGTTGTGGCTCAACTCTTTGTCATGAATTCAGTCGTCTACACGCCGAAAGTCATTCAGCCGCAGAGAAAAGCAACACGAGCTCCAAGAATAAAAAAAAAAATCAGACGGCAGACTCATAAGCATATTTTATCAGGATATTTTTAGCCGTTTTGTGTTTGTAAATGTCACTACGGCTGTCAGCTGTCGCACACAATCTCAGCAGGTTAGCTCTCGCAGTACAATTAACTTGGCACACAACACGTTTGTTTATTCATATTCCTTTCAACTGTGATTTATTTAGCGGGTTTCATGCAAATACGTGCGCACAATCATTTTTTTTCTTCCAAAAGTCGTTTTTAGGAATTTATGCGCAGTAGTTGGATGTTCGGTATCTGCTACCCAATTATAAATGGACATAATATTGTCATTTGGGATTATAGATCAATTGTGAGACTTGGTTTGGTCATCCTAGCGTTTAGCGTGTCTGCCTTTTAGTTGCTTCTGGTTTTGAGTCTCAGAGCTTTTAGTTTGCGTTTTTGTGTAGGTTTTCGGTGGATACTTACTTCCTCCTACGTTCTCAAAAACATGTATATTAAATTGTCATAAATGTGTGAAAGTGAGTGCGAATGTTTGTTTGTCTATATTTGCAATATCAAATAACATATTAGCATGTCAAATTTAGATTGAGTTACAATTTTAAATTTTTATTTAAAATTTTCCTTACACATTTAATTATGTGCGATTATTCATATTTTGACTTTCTCTCAGCATCTTTTTATCGTTTAATTTTGTTATCAGAATATGTGAATGGCCACTAAAAACAAGGACTGCAAACGGGCCCCGGGCCAGACTTTAGACACCACTGGTTCAGAGGCTGCAATTGATAGCATGATGTGAAAGTATCTTACTGTCCATATCAATACAAATTTCCATTCGAATGAACACTCCCACAACGTCCTGATATATGCCCATTGCAAGACCAATCCCTCAACTGAAAAGCTCCTTCCATCCATTTTCTAATGCTTAGCCATTCAGGTTCACAGGAATCCTGGAGCTGAGTCGTCATAAATGAACGGTTATATAACAATATAATAAAAAAAAATGCCCTGTTGCTGTTGCTGAGCTTTTGCAATAAAAAAAAATAAAAAAATGGAACTCAGTTCAACTCAATTCACAATAAGAAGCAGTTTAGCAAATATTGAACAATTATTTGAAAAAAGAGATTCAAAGACAGATAACTATCAATATTGACTTGCGTATATTCTTTATCTTCTATAATAAATGACTAATAAAACAGCATCTGACTTAGTTACAGTAACGGAAGAAATACAAATCTTCTTTGTTTATATGACAATATAGCTGCGATGGCTAGTTTAGTACAATTGTACCGTATTCTCTGTGGTTCAAGAACAGATACGACAGTGTCGCCATTTCATAATAAGAACACGTTGTTATGTGTGCAAAGATCAGGTGCATGTGTGTCTTGTGACCTTACCGCTTTTTAACATAAGAAATATAAGAATCGCATGCTGCGAAATTGATCAAATCGATCTGATTCCGGATGAAGCAAAAAAAAAATAAAAAATGCTCCGCTGCAAGTCACCGCAGGCTTCCGAGAAGTGAAGATCGAGTTGAGCTGTGATTGAAAAAGTACAAAAGACTCGCATCCTCTGCTACTTTGCGAGAGGGACACAAAGTATTTGCCTGCTTTCATTTCACACACTAAGACAGAAGAAGACAAAAGTTGAGCAAACTTTGCTGGAAGCCTCGGGCAAAAATAAATTCTCCCGCTTCGTTACGCAAGCTGCAGTCGGTGAACTTTTCACACCAGCGTCGATTTGAGATGACGGCGCTTCTTCTTGTTCGTAGACGAACCGAACCAAATGTCAGTTTGTGAAGTTTGAGGTCTTCGAGGAGAGCAGACGATGCGTACGTACGTAGCCTCAATGAGCAATATCGGAGCGCTGGAGCGGTGATCGCATATCAATTAGGCAAGGTGAAGGTTCACAGACTTGCGGAAGGGGCAAAGGCAACAAGTTTGGAAGAAGAACGGAAGAAGCAAGAATTTTGAAAATTGGGGGGGGGGGGGGGGGAAGGCCTTTTTGAGGAATGTTTTTGTTTGATATCACCTTTCTAAATTCTGCTCTTCAAATTAGAATAAAACTGTATAACTTACTTATTTCTCAACTTCTCAATTCTTTCAACTCAGTGAACCGCCTTCTCTGATTGGCTGACAGGTTTCAGTTCAAAATGGCCACCAATATTTCAGGTAGGCCAAACTACCAAGATGGCAATGAGTCACAATTAGCATCGTGACACATACCCTAAAAACTCGAGTTAATTATCGCAAATGGAAGATTATTGGCCAATAGAATTGGTTATGTAGTTACGTAGGCGGTCATTTATTTATTTTTTTGTCAATTTATTTGTTAGGGATCTCCTGTTTTTTTTTTTTTTTTTTGACAATTCCACAAAGATGGCGGCCACATCTCGCAATGCTATGCAATGCCAATACCAGACAACAACATCAGCGGTTAACCAGTATTTAATTCAATTCAATTTATTCACATGTCGAAATGACCACAGCTGGCATTTTGTCATAAAAACAATCTAAATATACATTTAAATGTGAAAGAGACACCCCTTAGAAGCCACTTAAAGCTTTTTTAAGTAATACCAGCAGCCCACTATCAAATCTTTATTTTGAATGAGTGTAGCATTACTCATTTTTCAAAGTGGTGCAAACAATTTTGCTAGTTTTTATTCACCCACATTGGCACATATTGGACAATAAGGCACATTGTTCTCCAGGAACAAAGACTTTAGGAGACAAAAGAGAGATTCCATTTTGAGGCTACTTAAAAACAAAAAAAAATGCTCTGAATGCTAATCCCCCCCGCCCCCCCCCAAAAAAAAACAAAAAAAAAACAAACAAAGGCTCAAGTATGGACAATTCCGAAAGTGCATTTCCATTTTCGATTTCCACCATCTTGTCATGGCTAAATAGTGTACATTTTGTGCCAATTACAATTGCTGTGAAGTAGTTCCACAATTATTTTCGCCTTTACTTCCTTGCCGCAGTCCTTGTAGATTATAGCAGATTTAGTGAATGCTCAGTGAAGGCGAGCTGACAGGAGCCCGGCCTTCCTTTACACTCTAATTGTTCCAGTGAGACTGAAACTCAGCGATACTCCTCTTGAAGGGCACGTGCTTCTGTGTTGGTGGGTTGACACCGCCCCCGCCAGCCACCCGCTCCCCCCCGCCCCCCTCACCACCACATCGGCCGATTGCTCGCCTCGTTCTCACTAAGCTGTTCTTCCGTTTGCGATTGCTCCCCGTCTCGTCCTCAATTAGTTCACAGGAACTCATAGTATGTTGGTTGTGATTGCATCGCATTCTGGCGTCAACTCTGTCATGATTTGCAGTGATGCGTATCTTTGCAAATGTGTGTGTTAAGTTATTCAACTTCAGAAGGATGTATGTGACCCTGACCTCATAAATCACATTTTAATGGAAAAAATATCTGCCTCAAATAAAAACCAAATATCAAAATTTATAGAAACATGGTCTACGTATATAGAATTTTTTAACCTAATTCCGGTTACTTAATTCTGTCTGTTAGCGAGAGCCACTACATCGTGATAACTTACATTGATGTTTCTGCATTTGGCAATTTATTATTATATTATATTATTAGTATGGGATTTTTTTTAATGGGCTTTAGGTGAACTGATGAATACACACACGCTCGCACGCACGCACGCACGCACGCACACACACACACACACACGCACATACACATACAAAAAAAAAAGTATATATATATATATATATATATATATATATATATATATATATATATGTGTGTATATGTATATATATATATGTATATATATTTAAAAAAAATAAAATAAAATAAAACATTTATTATTTTTTTTTAAATTGATTTGCTTGTTTGTTTTTTTAAAAAAAAGGAGAGCAATGATGATGTCAAATCGAATGAACAATACTGAGCTCTCCTGGAAAAAAAAAAAAAAAAAAAAGGATGTATGTGAAAATGTCCCTTACATTTCTACCCCCCTACCCACTCTTGAGAATTGCAAGATATTTTAGTCATTGATACAGAAATTTCATAATAATTCATAAAATTTAGTTAAAATTAAAAAGATGTACTGTAAAATAAATTTGATATTGATTTGTGTTGCGGCCATTTTTCTGCCACTAGATGGCATTTTGCATTTGTAAGATGTTGGTGCAGCTCGGTGCATTTTTTCTTTTCATATTAAGAGGTATATAATCTTTAATCCGAAGTAACTTGTGAAATTTTGCACATTTTTAAAAATGTAAAAGACAACTTGACGCCAGTCTCCACAAATATATGCATTTTAACTCATTCACTGTCATTGATGGCTATTGACAAATATTGTCCAAAATTCATTTGAACTATTTCTATTAGTTAAACATTTTTTCCACTTTTGTTAACAAGAAAACCTAAAAACCTAGAATTTTTTCAAATGTACATTTAGAACAGATATAAAATCTATGATTAATCGTGAGTTAACTATTGATGTCATGCGATTAATTACGATTGAAAATTTTAATCGCCAGACGCGATTAAAGAAAAGAAAAGATTATTAAAAATTAGGAGCATCAGGCGATTACATTTTTTAATCATAATTAATTCCATGATTTCACGAGTTAACTCACGATTAATCACAAATGTTATATCTGTTCGAATTGTACAATACAAAATTCTAGGTTTTCATACTCTTGTTAACACAAACAGAAACAAATGTTTAACTAATAGAAATGGTTCAAATATATAAAAATATTTGACGTCTATAACCGTCAATGGCAGTGAATGAGTTAATTATTGCTAAATTTAGATGTGGATGTGTTTACTGTGTTGCGACCGGAATTCCCCCAGTGCAGGCTTTCCAAGTAAGAGGCGGCCATTAATTGTGCGTTTAAAAATAATAATAAAAAAGAGTGGCGTTTAAAGGAACTTTGAATTAACTCAAAATGAATGCACTCATTTTGACATTCCTACTTAGTATATTGAATGATAATAAATGATAATAAATAAATCAAAAGTCCAATGATAGACAAGCATTTACAGCGCCCTCCAAAAGAATAAACATATAAAAGATAACAAAGCATGAAGCCACTTGACTTCCTCTGTGTTTCCAATCAACAATCTCCAAACAGAAATCATTGCTCAGCAACGACGCGCTACTCCCTGGCTGCACATTTTCTCATAATTGGGCTCATAAATCCCCACTTGTCACCCAAGGGCCCCCAATGCTGCTGGTATTATGGTCCCCCCCAACCCCCCCACCCCCCACCACTGTCAGTCCCACGTCATGTCTCCCCGCTGACTCTTATCCCTGACATTTCCCGCCAGTCGTTTGAGTTATGTCTTTTGTCAAGCTTGTCAACATCAAAATGGTCCGCTGCCGTGACCTGACATTGACCCCGGGTACTCGCGCAAACTGAGGGCACAGTCGTCTAAGCACACGCTAGCCACTTCAACTCATTTTGCTGATTTGGGATCCACCCATCTGATAAAGTAAAAATAATTCCAGGAAGACACCTAATATGGCTTTATCGGGATAATTTGTAATCTAGCGACTACCTGTCTTGTCTCATTATGCTGTTCTGTTCACTGCTTACCTTTTTAAAGGGCCAATTTGGAGGTAATCAGAAAAGTGGCACACAAAAACAAGCTAGCGTCCTCATTACTGAGCGCTTCATAATGGGGTCCAATTTTCTGTGTTTTCTGTAAATTTTGCTTCAGGATGGATCCACTCAGCAAAATATGCCTAATGGCGGCTCAGGGACAGAGTAAGCGGCTCGTATTTAACTGTCAAAACAAGCGGATGCTTCACATTAGCACAACGCTAATGTGTCGACTTCGAGTTTGGCATCATTTGGAAGTAATGTATCTTGTTCATTTTGCTTAACTAAAATCCAAAAAAATAAAATAAATTTATATAGCGGTAGTTACATTCCTGTAAATGACTTGTCAGCTACTTGAGCAAATCTGCCAAAGCAACACTGAGGCTTGCACCACTTGTGCAGTTTGAAGTATCATCATGCCTAAGTATATTTGAACAGAAATGATCAAAATTTACATATTGAACCCTCCATTTTGTTTGTTTATTTCTATTCACATCACACATGGTCAGTTTATTTTTCTATCTTTTGTTGACATGTCATGTCACTAGAAATCAACCTTTTTAACCCTAAACAGTTCTTTAGGGCTATTTGATAAAACGTAAGGCTTCTCATTGGCTAAACACCATTAGGAGTGTGTGATTTAATTTTGTGAATGATTGTTGGTAGTTCTTCTCATTCCAATTTTTCTTTAAAAAAAAAAATAATGGTATTTTTTTCTGCCACTAGATGGCATAATTGCATTTGTCAGACATTGGTGACAGACAATCTTTAACATGAAGTAACTTGTGATTTTTTTTATTTTTTTTTTATTTTTATGGCACATGTCGTCAGGGTTACCGGCGACCACCTGGAACACATCCCAGCTGACGTTTGCCGAGAATTAATCGTCATGAACATTGTACTGCTCCTTCTGGTATGCCCGTCTTGGCCACCTGGGGGCAGTATACTTCTTATTATTTTTCTTTTACCCTGAAAGAAAAATAATTTTATTGTTTTTTGTCTGTTTGCTTCCCCCCCAGATAAAACTAAATAGCTACACAATTTGAAAATGCAATACAATATATAGCGTACCACTATTTCTATAACCGGAACCAATTACATACTGTGCAAAATCTGTTCCAATAGCTTCTCGATACATTAGGCTAATAGACACGTAGCAATAGTAAGCCAATGCAAGACTGCAGCGATTAAGCAGCAGGGCAAGTTGAGGAATCGGGACAAGAGGAGGGAGAAGGTAAAAAAAAAAAAAAAAAAAAAAAAGTCTTGACAGCCAGCTCATTATCTATGTCGTTATCCTCCACTAGCCAGCTCCTTCCCTCTCTCCCTCTTTCCGTCTCTCTCTATCTGTCAGCGGCAGGATAAAAATCCCTCTCTCTCCTGAAGGCTTAGTAGAGATTATTCCGGTGTCCCGGGGGAGGGTGGAAGGGATGCTGAGATGCCACATTACAGATGTAGCAAATGTTAAAGTGAGTTTAATGGGCCTGAGGTTGCACACGGAAAAGGGGAGAAAGCAATGGGAGGTACAAAGAGGCTCGCTTTATTTCCATTTCCCCGCTCATCCATCTCCGCATAGGCCTTCATGCCGCTGGTTTGCTCCATCGATTTGGTCCTGACTATTAATGATGTCATCACTGTCGATCCACTGCCTTACCTCCGACTCCTCGTCCCATACCCGGGACGGGCATTTGATGACATGATCCCGGTTACTGGGATGGAGCTCATGAATAAAGACGTCCTCACGGCTGACTGACAGCCTGGCAAGCTTGGCTGCGCGCTCTGAGCTTGAAAGCAAAAGGGGAGCAAGTTAGGGATCTTTCATTTTCCTCTTCCATTAAGCCCGAGCCACTTCCGCATGCCCACCGAGACGCTCCACATCTTTAATTGGCTTGTTCCATCATATTCTAAATATTATTATGTTGTGTTTTTCCCCTCCAACCCATTAAAGTTGTGTGTTGAAACAAGCCCCTGAGACGGGACCCTTGAATAGCAATGTACCTTATCAAAAACACAGCGCGAGGAAGGGAATACTAAAGCGCACCTGGGAGCCGAAACAAGTCGGCTGTAAAGGCACAATCAGGATGTTTATGCCATTTGCTCCATTTTATGTTTTAATGATGTACTACATAGTTTGCGCTGATTTATTTCCTTCTCTCTTTTACATCATTTTCTTTGGTTGAGTCCTTAAAGACATAATTGGAAAAGCTATTAAATGATAATGAATCATATTTGGATCCTGCATTTTCTTCAACATGCTCTACAAAGCACGGCATGCTAAGTGTGAAAACACTCCGGCATGACTTCTCTGCAAACTTCTTCATAATGATATGCGCATGGAAAGAATGTCGTCACCACAGACGGATTACAATTAAATAATAATAATAATAATAGTGAATGTATAGGTGAGGAAAAATCTGGAAAAATTCATGAAAAATAACCAATGAAAATCTGAAATTATTTTTTGAATTTTGAATTTTTTTGTGTGCGCAAAACAAACATTTGAACAGGAAATCTAAATTCTGCTATTTAAATTCACGACGAAACCAATGATCATTTTAAGCACGGACTATAAGAGCTAAAATGAGACTTAATTTAAGAGAATGGCCAGCAGGGGGCAGCACTGCCTCGCTTGCCTACCATGAACAAACTTCCCTATCCTCGCACTCAAACAACAGATTATTCGGGGTTAAAATTAGCACAAAAATATTTTTTGCCTATATTTGATGCATAGGGATGTATATTTTTCTAAAATGTAGTCAGGTTTTTATTTAGTGGAATTTTACAGAAGTGTGGCGCAGAATATTTTTGCAATGACAACATTTTTGGATTGTTTTGGAACGTCAACTTGGTCCAGAGTGCAAATGAAGGAAAAATCCCAGCAAACCATTTTGCAGGATCAATTTCGGTTGCCCTTGGCGACTTGCCCCCGAACCCCATCCCGGCGCCACTCCAATCCCCTGCCAGTTTGTTCCAGGAAGTGACTATCCCCGCAGCGGGGCTCGTGCGAGATGAATTGCATAAAAGGGATAATGGATTCAGGAAATAGGTGGAAGCCGAATTTAAGGTTGGACGGCTGTCGGGTGGAGACACACCAAGCGTTGATCACGGGCTGTCTCGGAGCAGGGATGAAGCCGGCAATGCCATCGCTTGGTATTCTGCCGTGAAGATGCTCTCAAACTCCGCCGTGCTGAGAAACTTCACACGCACGAGGCAATCTTTTCCTCTACGTGTCCCGTCTGTGTTGTGATACAAAGCAGCCGCTAAAAGACATTTTGACAATCAGCTGAGCTGGCCGTCTTGTTTCATGGTCGAACCCTGCCTGCAAATGACCTGGCCTGTGAATGAAGATTGACATGTTGCTAAGATACCCCGACAGAGTTGTTAAGGCAGAGAAAGGGGGGGGGTGGGGGGTGAGCAGAACAGGCGGCGGATAGGATTGCTGCCACAAAGCAGACGAGAGGTGAAAGATTGTAAATGTCACGCTCTCAATAATGCCTCAATCAATAACGATAAATCACAAGGCGTTAATCGAGCCTGTTCTTGATAAGCAAGTTGGGAAATGAGCCGACGCGACGTGTGTGCGTTCGGCTTCTGGTAATTATTGGTGGCGCACGTGTCAAAAAGACTTAGTCAAGGTTGACCTTTGAGGGGTCAAATTTAACGTTTAATTTTCTCTCTCCGTCTCTCGCTCTTTGCATCTCTCTTCCTCTCTCTCTGTCCCTCGACCTCCCTCCCTCTCTCTCTTGCTTTTTCCATCTCTCTTCCTCTTTCTGTCCCTCTCCCTCCCTCCCTCTCTCTCTCTTTGCATCTCTCTCTCTCTCTCTGTCCCTCTCTCTCGATCTCTCGCTCTTTGCATCTCTCGTCCTCTCTTTCTGTCCCTCTCTCCCTTTCTCCCTCTCCCTCCTTCCCTCTCTCCCTCTCTCTCTCACTCTCGCTTTTTGCGTCTCTCTCGCTCTCCCATGATCTCTCACTCTTTGGATCTCTCTCTCTCTCTCTCTCTCTCTCTCTCTCTTCCTCTTTCTGTCCCTCTCTCTCTCTCTCTTCCTCTCTCTGTCCCTCTCTCTCTCTCTCTCTTCCTCTCTCTGTCCCTCTCTGTCTCTCTTCCTCTTTTTGTCCCTCTCTCTCTCTCTCTTCCTCTTTCTGTCCCTCTCTCTCTATCCCTCTCTTCCTCTTTCTGTCCCTCTCTCTCTCTCTCTCTCTCTCTCTCTTCCTCTCTCTGTCCCTCTCTCTCTCTCTCTCTCTCTTCCTCTTTCTGTCCCTCTCTCTCACTCTCTCTTCCTCTTTCTGTCCCTCTCTCTCTCTCTCTTCCTCTTTCTGTCCCTCTCTCTCTTCCTCTTTCTCTTCCTCGCTCTGTCCCTCTGTCTCTCTCTCTCTTCCTCTTTCTGTCCCTCTCTCTCTTCCTCTCTCTGTCCCTCTCTCTCTCTCTCTCTTTCTCTCTCTCTCTCTCTTCCTCTCTCTGTCCCTCTCTCTCTCTCTCTTCCTCTTTCTGTCCCTCTCTCTCTCTCTTCCTCTTTCTGTCCCTCTCTCTCTCTCTCTCTTCCTCTTTCTGTCCCTCTCTCTCTATCTCTCTTGTGTAAAAAGAAAGACAAAAAAAAAGTGAACTGATGACCACAGAATGCGTTAATGGCAAGCATGAAATAACCTAAGAAGGTTTCAACTTTTTACCGTAGTGAAAATTTCGCAACCAAGGATGTGATCAATTTCTTAAAAAAATAAATAGATTTCTTTTGCTTTTCATTATTTCCTACAGGAAAAATGTTTTTGTTCAGAAGAGCATATTTAGCGTTCGATGGCGGTATGTAACAAGACCTTTTTTCACTTTATCATTAATAATGTCATTTAATTGTATTTCCTTTTGAGTTCATTATCACCATTTTTGCCGCCATTCAGAGCGCAAGGTCCATTTGAAACACCCCAGCTCCCAAATATGGTTCCATGGCTAAAAGTAAAGTGATCGGAAGGGGAAAAAAAAGTGCGGCAGAGGAATGAGAGAATGCATAATCAAAACTAGCATGCATAATTTCCCACCTCTTCATCTTTTGAATACTTCATCGGACCTAGTATGTGTGCGTGTGTGTGTGTGTGTGTGTGGCACATTCAACCATGGAAGAATTTATGCAAAAATTCCGAATACTCTTGACAGGCGGTGAGCGGCGGCTGGCACAAAGGCGTAACGTCACCTTCCCCCGCCACGGCAGCGCGGCGCGATGGCACCTGTTGCCTCTCTCCAAGCAGCTTGTCAGGGGTTTGACTTGAGGTGAGAAGATGCTGCCTTTTGATTAGCTCGGGTCTCCCTGCCGTTTCTCCATATTCCTCTTCCTTAAGGAAAAACTTCTCGAGTCATAATTTGCCATTAAATCAAAACAATTTGACGACATGTCACACAAGGCCTCACATATTGACGCAGGATTTGAGCTCATCAGATTGTATCGAAGCGCACCAAATAATCCCTCAGTTGGGTCTGATTTAGCAACACCTGTTGATAATCAGCCATGACGTGAAGATATTAGGACTGTGACAAAACCACTTATGTCAAAACGTGCGTCTAACCCCAATTATACAGGCACCATTAACATCCATGTACTGCAATCTAAAAGGCTTCCTGTGAAAGTGGAGCAGTTGTTTGTAAACGGGGAAGAGGCTTATATATATATATATATATATATATATATATATATATATATATATAGATTAAAAAAAAAATATATATATAGATAAAAAAAAAATATATATATATAATATATATATATATATATATATATATATATATATATATATATAAAAAAATATATATATATATATATATAGATAAAAAAATAAAATAAATATATATATATATATATATATATATATAGATAAAACAAAAAAATATATATATATATATATATAAAATAAATAAATAAATATATATATAGATTAAAAAAAAATATATATATATATATATACATGTATATATTTTATTTTTATATTAAACAATTTAGTTTTCCTTCAATTTTTTTCTTTTGTTGTACATTTTCACCTGACTGGAAATCGGACGGATTATGTTAGCCTGGCAAGCCACACCCACTTTCTTTCTCAAGAAAGTGGGTGTGGACAGGCGGCCATAGAAAACAGCAAAAATTGTTTCCACCACTTTCTGCTCCGTGTCAAGCTCCAATTTATAAACATTAATGGAACCACAAGTAATTGGTTTAAAAATGGTTATGTTATTACAGTTTTTGTTCGTAATTAATATGGAGATGGGAATTGGTCGCTTTTCAATGCAGGGGTGGAACTAGTCTAGTGGGATGCAGGGCCAAGGCCACCCCAAAATCTTCAAAAGCCTTTAACTAACCTTTTCTCAAAATAACTACAAAATATAAACAATATATCATTTCTTGCTGGACTGATTCATTTCAGTGTGTAATAAATTAAAGAATTTCAAAGCGGCCATTGCGGAATGTGGGCACCCCGTTCAAGTCAATGACAACATAGTAATTAAGCTTTTTTTTAAAATGTGTTAAATTAGCGATTGATCGTGATCATGGGGATGTTATTTCCTGAAAAGTATTGTTTTTGCCCAATAGTGATGATAACATATTTCTTAATATTTAAGACGTTTTGCTTACGCCCATCAGTGGGCTTTTTTCTCACGCACACTGTACACACCCACTGGCAATGTGTGTGCCTTCCAAAACATCAAAAAAACAACGTATATATTCTGCCAGAATGAAATGTCATCTCCTCAGTTGCTCATCTGCAACAATCTCAGATCGCACCCACGCCGCATCACAGACACTTTACACAAGAGCTACTTAAGCTGCCAAATGTCAAACAATTTCCTCTAATAAACATGCAAATTTATGCACCTAGGTGCTCAAAAACCTCATCTCGCCGATAAGAGCGGAGCGACTGTTTGCTGTGTTTATTGTTGCCGAATATGCAAACTCGTATGGACTGTAAGTATGGAACACAAAATGTTCATTACGTAAGGAGAGGATTTCATAAAGAAATGCCATTTAAGATGATATTTTGCAAATGTGAAAGGCAAACATACTGCTTTTGTGTCAATGACTCACTTCCGAGTTCTAATTTCACAATCATTTTCCCGTAGGAAATAACATCAACCGGTAAGTCATTCTTTTTTTTCCCCGTCAGCTAACCGTCATAAAATCCTGATTCAACGGACAGGCAATGTGTGTAACGGGAAAATTGCAAAATGGCTGGACACAAGTGCAAGGCGTGGGGTAGACTTCAGCTCGCCACAATATGAATGACAACAAATGCTATAGCCAGCATAAAAAATCCACCCGTGCGTTTATCTATTTGCTGAAAAGAAGTAACAAATAATAACGGGTCTGTTTAAGCTTTTGGTGCTTTTTCTGTTATTCCCTAACATACCACAAGATGGCGCCAAAGCCCTGGCTAATAGGAAAGTAGTAATTGGCATCAAGGAAGTATGTGTGATATCAACGGCCTGCCCAAGATCTTTGTATGTATGTCAAGTTAGCTTTAGCCTGGGTTGTAAGTGTGTTTTATGGAGATACATACACACCACTTGTGCATGATTTGGCTCTGGAGTGGCTTGGAGTTGCTAATGGATTTAGCGGAATGGCGGGGGTTGACTGTATACGACTGTATTGTAATATTGCCTGTCTACATGTGTTGCTGTGTGTTTGTGCTCAAATATCTACTGCACTGAAAAAAAAGAGCGATATTTACTTGAAAAGGCCTAGTAAACTCCGAAATTCTAAGTCCATTTTACAAGGAGTTTCACTACAATTTCTGATGTGTAAAAACTTGACTTGATTTTTTTCAAGTTCATATCAATCCCCATTTTTTTCAGTGTGCCTAAGGGGACATAACACCGCAACACTCATGCTATTCATTAGCAGACTATATTTTACTGGATAGAGCAGCCGGACTCTTACCTCTTTGACTGCCAAAAAACGTTAAATAACGTTTAGTAAAATCCTATGGAGGAGTGCCAAAGACGTTAAAAGACGTTTGTTTCAAAACAGAGGTGAAACTAACCATTTTCTATTGTTGATTACTGAAAAACGGAATAAGGTAGAAACAAACTTTTTTTTTCTGATGAAAGATGAGAGTCCAATCTTTCATTTGGTAGTATGTGTGTTTCCATAGTCCAAACACATAATTTTCTGTGGACCTTGAAAGATCAGTCAAAATGCTTAAATCGCCTGGCACCCACGGCATCTCTTTTCTGAAAACGTCTGGCAGTCAAAGAGTTAATTACTTTGCCAAAAGTTCCATTTCTGAGTCTATGGTTTTCATCACACCTTTTCCATTTGTCATCCTTGGCAACTCAAAAGAAGCAAAATAGGCTTGGGACATTTTTTTTTTTAAGATGCTTCCAGATGATTTTGGTTAAATTCCAACATTCTGGACTTTAGCGGGTCCACTGTTCAATTAGTAATCCATTATGTAAGAGTAAAAAAAAAAAGAAAAAAAAAGTCCATGTAAAGTCCTAAAGGCATATCAGCGATTACTGCAGACTTGAATTTAATAGTCATTTCTAATTCATTATGTGAAAGAAAACGCAATTTGTCAATGCCAGGAGCCAATTTGATAGCGGCGCTCAATGTCTTACACACTTTCATACGTTGAACACCCACACAGCTAATTATTTTAGCCGCCCGCATGACTTTTAAAAAGTGGCAGTATCACATCATTCACGCGTGTTGCTGTGTCTACAAGGAAGTTGTGGGTGTCATGCAAAACTCACACAAACACACACACACACAAACACACACAGTAGCCCGCACGAGGCACATCGAGCAAGTCCTGCACGCCGTCCTCCTCATTAAGGTGGAGCTGCAGCTACGGAGCGCATATTGTGGGCATCTCGACAAACATCATCAGTCACCCGTCATTCTTTTCATCTCGCGCGCAACCTCCTCCTCCACTGGCGTGCGACATCAGTGGACGCCAGTTCTTAACCGAGTGTGGGTGTAGACGACTGCAGCGGCTTGTGACCTGCGGGGATGCCGAAATGTTGGCGTGTGCGTTTGCGCGTGGCACGCATTAGGTATTTAATTAAAGGGAATGAGATTTTCGTTTGGATTGAAGAATTCGTGAAAGTGGAATCTCAGAAGTAATCAACAGCTTTTTAAGGTTGTACGATTTGGAAGCATGTTGAGGGGGGGGGGGGGGGGTGACTCAAAGGTTGCACGAAAAGCATCTCGTGAGACCTTAGCTCAGTGAGCATGTCAAGGAAATGAAAAAATAAATAAATACATATATATATATATATTAGGGGTGTGAATTGCCTAGTACCTGGCGATTCGATTCGTGTCACGATTGGGATTCGATACTTAATTATACCGATACAAGTCTATAAATTGATTATTGTGATTTTTTTTAAAACCTAAATTTCAGAAAATGCTAATCAGTAAACTTGTACATGCACACTGTAAGATTTGTATGAAAATTCATTTATTTATCTCTTTGACTGCCAGACGTTTTCAGAAAAGGGATGCCGTGGGTGCCAGCCGATTTAAGCATTTTTGACTGATCTTTCAAGGTTCATAGAAAATTATGTGTTTGGACTATGGAAACACACATACTACCAAATGAAAGATTGGACTCTCATCTTTCATCAGAAAAAAAAGTTTGTTTCTACCGTATTCCGTTTTTCAGTAATCAACAATAGAAAATGGTTAGTTTCATCTCTGTTTTGAAAAAAAAAAACGTCTTTTAACGTCTTTGGCACTCCTCCATAGGATTTTACTAAACGTTATTTAACGTTTTTGGCAGTCAAAGAGTTAACTAAAAACAGGTTGCAGTCTGTTTCATGTCTGAACAGCACTGAAATCAAATATTAAGTCTTAATGTTCCATTAATATAACATTCTTCCGTGCTTAATGTGTGAATCCTAACCCTAAGTAAGACGTTTTGTTGAACATTTCCATTAAAAATGTATGTTTAAAAATCGCTTCGGCCGCATATCGGATCGATTCGAGAATTCTGTAATATCGCGATATATTGCCGAATCGATTTTTTCTAACACCCCTAATATATATATATATATATATATATATATATATATATATATATATATAGTTTTTTTATGCAAACGTATAATTACGGGAAATCTAAAATATTCTACTTTCCATCATACTTCTACATACACCAACAGATTAGTGTACGTTTCAACAAATAAACCGCTGTAAAGGAATACAATAACAACAGCATCTGATTTGAAGTTGCATTTTGAGTTTGCAGCATTCTCAAGTCTGAAACAGCTGCATTCAATCTTCATTCGTCTGTTCAAACTTTTAAATTACTTTTTGAAAACTCAAGGACTTCACATTTGTTTTCATTTTGTGTTAAGGACATTCCAAAAAAGGGGAAACCTTCAAATGTCCTTCTCCGAAAGTAAACACACCAGCAAAGTGCCATTTCTACCGTCTAAAATGGTAAGCAAAACAAAAACAAAAAAACTAGTTTTCACTGCATGTGTGTTTTATGGGCACGCAAGCAAGAGAAAGAGTGTGAGAGCTGTTACGCGATGTATAAAGGAAGGTTCTCAGTGTGCAAACAGAGAGAAAAACCCTTACAAAAGTCATCAAACTAAGGCCCCGCCCACGCAAAAGCCAGTTTCAATGTATCCTCACAAGTTTTCTTACCGTTCGTCCACACGATGGCGCCGTTTCGGAGCTTGAAAGCGATCGCTTTTAACTCTTTGACTGCCAAACGTTTTCAGAAAAGGGATGCCGTGGGTGCCAGCCCATTTAAGCATTTTTGACTGATCTTTCAAGGTCCACAGAAAATTATGTGTTTGGACTATGGAAACACACATACTACCAAATGAAAGATTGGACTCTCATCTTTCATCAGAGAAAAAAAAAAGTTTGTTTCTACCTTATTCCGTTTTTCAGTAATCAACTATAGAAAATGGTTAGTTTCACCTCTGTTTTGGAAAAAAAACGTCTTTTAACGTCTTTGGCACTCCTCCATAGGATTTTACTAAACGTTATTTAACGTTTTTGGCAGTCAAAGAGTTAAAAACCAAGTTTGTCCTGTAGATTGCAATAAAGTCTTCTTCTACGCTTTGCGTTAACTTCCCCGTGGCTGCGCTACAGCGCCACTCCAGACCTGGCATGTACATTACAGCCGCCAAACGTCTTCTTTTGGACACGCGCAAGTCTTGAAACGCTTCTGTGTGTACGAGATGACTTTGAAAAACCGAGCCGGCTTTGCTTCCGTCCGGACGGGGCGGAAATCGTTGGCCTCGTTTTAATTAACATCCTGGTAAAAGTGGTTGTCGCGCATCAGCAATTCGGCATCTTTACTGTGCGAGCGCTCGACGAAAGCCCGTTTACGCAAACGGGATGCGTGACGGATAAAAGAGCGTCTGAAAGGCTCTCCACAACACTTTGAATCACCGCGCACGGGACGAGAGACCAAGTTTGCCTTCCTCGCTTCGACACTGCGCGTCCGACCCCGGAAAATCGCAAGGACTTCGCCGCCGATGATTTAGTTCAACCGCCGGCGCCGACTTAATGGGATATTATTCAAACGGCAAGACGGGGGGGGGTCAAAGGCAGCTCACATCACAAGGTCTTGAAAGCCGGCGCGCGGAAGGAAAAAAATGTTGGCGGAATGGAATAAAAGGAGGAAATGTGAAGTGTACAAGAGCCCGCTCGGATTTGTGCTTGACTGCGTGTTTGTGAAGTGTTGTGATGTTAATAAGCAGGAGGACGACAGGCGGACCCGTCTCACCTGCTGAGCAAGCTTCAGCGACTCAGAGGCCAAATTGCATCGCCTTTGGAGTTGTTAACTCCGTGTTTTATGACATTTTTAGCGCCTTCCTTTCAGCAGGAATATTTGATTCACAAATGCACGGGCAGCCTTAGCAGCTGTGCATTTGCGTACCCCGCCAAATAAAACCGTGAAAAAAAAAAAATCAATAAAATGTGAGTGCAGTCACTTTCGGCAATGCATGCTTTGAATGCGCAACGGCTTGCGTTTCATCTTGGTGACCTTTGGTTTGTCATCTTCTGGCAGGGCTGGAATATGAGCTTGGTGGTTTTTTTTTCATAGGTGCTTTAAAAAAAAAAAAAAGACTCTAAATTCATAGCCCTGCAATGCAAAGTGGTGAATTTCCTTTTTTTTTTTCCCCACAACTGTTATGTAATTGTATAACAGGGGTGCCCAAGTCCAGTCCCCCTGTTTTCCATGTTTCCCTCCACCAACACACCTGATTCATGCTCAGGCTTCTGCAAGGCCTTCTGATGAGCTGATCGTTGGATTCAGCTGTGTTGGAGGAGGGAGACATGGAAGACTCTCGAGGACCAGACTTGAGCACCTCTGCTGTGTAATCATGGATTATTATTATTATTATTATTATTATTATTACTACAGAACAATCCACATTCCGCAGAATGATGCAACATTAGCTACGTGTTTAAAAATAGCACTATATAATATTGTGCTCCATCAAAACAATTTCAAGACTTGGCTCAGGTACTGGCAGAGGATGACTGCAATGCTATCTTATGTGTTGCTACTTTTATACTGTAACTGAAGTGAATAAACTGTTTAAGCATGACAGAAAATGGATGCATAGACACATGTGGTGTTTACCATTATGTGTTAGCGTTAGCATTAAACGAGCAGACCAAACACTTCAGGGCGTATCCCACTGAGGGGGCGAATGCTTGACACGATCGGGTGTTGTGGATTTCACGTCAGGATTCGTTCAAGGTCGCAAGGTGGGTAAACGTTCTGTAAACAGTCTTAATGGTTCTCTTAACCATCTTAACTCTTTGACTGCCAGACGTTTTCAAAAACGGGTTGTCGCCAGTGCCAGCCGATTTAAGCATTTTGACTGATCTTTCAAGGTCCATAGAAAATGTTGTGTTTGGACTATGGAAACACACAAATGAAAGATTGGACTCTCATCTTTCATCAGAAAAAAAAAGTTTGTTTCTACCTTATTCCGTTCTTCAGTAATCAACAATAGAAAATGGTTAGTTTCACCGAAATTCTCTGTTTTGAAACAAAAAACGGAGAAAAGGAGCTTTTTGTGAAACTATGTTATTTCATGCACTCTAGTGAATTGTACACTTCTTTTTGTCCATGAATGATGCCACAAACACCTAAATAGTGCTTTACTTCTGTAAAACGCTTTCACCAACAATGAAAAAGTGTTTTTAGAATGCAAAATACGTTTATTTCCATTCAACAGTGTAACAATTTGGCAAAACAATTTCGCAAACTATTTACAAATGTGTGCAACTGTGGTACTATTTACAATTATGTGGATGTTTCAAATACAGTTTTTCTTTTTGCAACACTCCCCTGCGTGTGCAAGGAGAGGGAGCAGGATTTGCACAACAGAGTAGTTTCACTGCAGATTGTCCGTTTCGCGTGCAGACGTTAAACTTTCTTGACATCCTTTTTTTCCGGGGAATAAATAGCAAGTAGCAGACTGTACACACTCCTCCGATGAATATGCATTGGACTCGGGGCACTCTCCGTTGTCCGATTGAACGTCCGTCTGAGCGTTGTGCTCCGTGTTTTCCGGTGTCAGCATCGCTAGCCCGTGAACCTTTATAACGTCGTCATAGCCGCCGCGTCAGCACTTGCAACTTCGGCGTCAACCTCGGAGTCACCATCATCATCATCATCATCGATGATGATCATCGTCGTCATCAATGTGCTCTTTATCGTTGGTCGATGTCTTTGAAAAAAACGGCTCGACCGTGAGCTGCTTTGTAAACGGTCGCCATTATGGCTTCTTCAGCCATTGTCCCCCTCAACACTCTAGCCCCGCCTCACGTCTTCGATCTTGTCAAAAGAGAGTCATCGCTGCCCTCTAGGGGCCAAAAATAGTCATTAGGCTCACCAGACCTGCTGGAAATTTTCACCACGGCTGCGGAAGGCTTTCCTGCACCCGTTTCAAAAAAAATAAAAAATAAAATGGGAGGACGTCTTTTAACGTCTTTGGCGCTCCTCCGTAGGTTTTTGCAGAACGTCATTTAACGTCTTTGGCAGTAAAAGAGTTAATATTTGTTATTTTTTTATTATTATTGCAAGGACATTTTGAAAAACCATTAAGGCTGTTTTGAGACATTAAGACATTAAGACATTCAGTTTTAATGGTTCTCTAAACAATCTGAATGTTTTTTTCAAAATGTCTTTGCTACAAGAAAAAAACGTTTTCCGTGTATTTTTCTTAAATATTTTTGGTTGATTTTGTGACCATGTTTCTTCAGCTCCACTATAGTCAAGCACTTAAATGTTTCATCAAGAGCTTTGATACATTTATTGACTATTCCTGTGTGCTCAAATGGCTTTAAAAAAAGAAGAAGAAGCAATTTACTCTTGTTTTTCTGAAAATCAAACTGATCACATTTTGTGGCGGCAAAATTGCGTTTGGATAAAAGATCCAAGTATCAACATTTATAACCATAAAGCGGAAAAACTGCATGCAATTATGCTGAATGACGAAAGAGTAGCCAAATACAATATTTATGAATTTCCTATACAGACCCAACGTGCATTGCTCAACAGTTGCGTCAATGGGAGCAAAATAAGGCGAGATCAATCGACGAAGGTGGCTGGAGAGAAGAATTGCAGACAAATTCTAAATGCTAAAAGACGTCGTTAACTGGAGCAGCGGGGAAAGCGAAAGGGGACGAGGAGAAAGGCAAGTTGGCAGGCAAGGCAGGCGGAGAGCAGCAATGAATGCTGAGGTTCGGGAGAACGGCAGGCGGACAAACAAGCCGTGCAATTATTCACTCGCACAGACAAGGATTCATTTAGTGCTGAAAACAGCTTCGAATACACAATGATGAAGCCTGGAAACGTCTCCCGCCAAATACTGACTGGACTTGATCTGGATTTAATGAAGCATGGAAATGGATTGGGGGGATTGGGGGGGTGGGGGTGGGGGGGGGGTCTCATTAGCCATACAGATTTACATGTTTCAATTGCATTTGTTTTTATTTTCACCATTTGTCCGTTTGGTGATGCTTATGTCACAGAAAAATGTGCTGGTCTGAGTGTGAGAGAGAGAGAGAGAGAGAGAGAGAGAGGGACAGAAAGAGGAAGATAGAGAGAGAGGGACAGAAAGAGGAAGAGAGAGATAGAGAGAGAGGGACAGAAAGAGAGAGAGAGAGAGAGAGAGAGGGACAGAAAGAGGGAGAGAGAGAGAGAGAGAGAGAGGAGAGAGAGAGAGAGAGAGAGAGAGAGAGAGAGAGAGAGAGAGAGAGAGAGAAGAGAGAGAGAGAGAGAGAGAGAGAGAGAGAGAGAGAGAGAGAGAGAGAGAGAGAGAAAGAGGAAGAGAGAGATAGAGAGAGAGGGACAGAAAGAGAGAGAGAGAGAGGAGAGAGAGAGAGAGAGAGAGAGAGAGAGGACAGAAAGAGGAAGAGAGAGATAGAGAGAGAGGGACAGAAAGAGGAAGAGAGAGATAGAGAGAGAGGGACAGAAAGAGAGAGAGAGAGAGAGAGAGAGAGAGAGAGAGAGAGAGAGAGAGAGAGAGGGACAGAAAGTGGGAGAGAGAGAGAGAGAGAGAGAGAGAGAGAGAGAGAGAGAGAGAGAGAGGGACAGAAAGAGGAAGAGAGAGATAGAGAG